>NW_026943398.1:0-8946 GCF_024139115.2 Armigeres subalbatus | reverse complement strand
TTAAGTGTGCATTTGGTTTACCATCGTCCATGTATATCGTGTTCGTAAAAGGACTACCGATCTCTGTATGAGCGTTTTGTAGATGATCAGTTTGAGATGGCGGCGAACTCTATTCTTTCGAGCACGTTTTTCGGAGTCCAAAGTATTGAACACATGGAGGGATCGAATTAAGGCCCGTGGTTATAAACGGTCTCGTGATCTGATCTGGCGATGGCGGCCCCAAGGAAGACCCCCAGTAACCTAATATTCGCGCTTTAGATGTATATACAAACAAATGTTATCAAATCGGTAACAGACGGTGATTTATCGATTAGTAGTTGTCAAAATGTTTTAGAAAAATATGAAAAATTGAGGTATATGAGAGAAAAAAAAGATAAGGATTCAAATATAATGAATATGGAAATAAAAACATTTCCGGAGACCTGAAAGTAGGAGATTCGATCAGCCCAAATCAGCGGATCTCAATAACCTTTTTCTTGAGAGGTACCCCTTCAAATTTTTGCATTAATTGGAGTACCCCTCTGAAAAAAAAAGACTTTCGCGTCTCTCTTGATAAGAAGGCTACTGAACAGGCCTCTTGTAGGAAAACTTCTGGACCTTCTGAATGGCTGCATTTTAGAATCCACATAAAAACGAGAATGAGTAATGCCAACATAACCGCGAAGAACAACATGAGACTTGTATATAAACATAACGTATTTACATGTTAACTTTTGAATCCTATGGAGTTTGATTATAGGTATTGATAATAATATTTGAGCAGCGACAACTTCCATGCTATGTAGAATTATTAGCAATTTGTTTTTATTCAAAACTTCTGGAAATAAAACTAATAATAATTAAATACTAGAAATTAGAATTGCTTTTTTTACTATTAAGCCCTTATTTACTCAAGCAAATATAGGGCATTTTAAGAATTCTTATTGGAAATAATAGTATTTGAAGTTTAAAAATTCTGTTTATAACATTTTTTCAGACTAGGAGCAAAATGTGCTTTTATTTAGAACTGTCCCGTTTTTCAAACAAACAAGAAATACCGCAGCAATTTTGGTAAAGCTTCTTTTTTGCTAACATGCATTGCCTTATGCTGAAAAAATCACAACAATAAGAAACAAGTCAAGGAGCAACAACCCTACTAAAATGGGGAGGTATAGCGAATACGTCAACGAAAGAAAAATTATTTAATGTTTTGATTCCAAACTCCGAGTCTACGTCAAGTCGTATGACGCATGACTCATACCCATCCAGGATCATGTGGATTATGAAACCAATCACCTGGATGAGCAGACCAAATCTCTCTAGTTTTATTCTTTTTCATCCACCACCGCTGCCTCTCGCTGCATCAGCCATCGTCGGTCTCTAATGCCGTGAGCTCCGAGCGATGCGATGAGCGATTGCATCCATCGCAACCGACACCACCACTCCGACCATCATCAAGCACAGAATGACAAAAAATGCGCCCACTTCTTTCATGCATATTGTGCTTCCAGTTGAAAACCGAAGTGAGCTCTCGCGACGATTGAGTTTTCTTGTTTCCTGATGTCGCATAGCTGCATCGCGACCTGAGTGCGCATCTATGCCACCGCCGTGCGCCATGATGCGCACTAGTCGCGACGTAGTTGCTGCGACAAAAACAGGAGAAAACTTTCGATTGTCGCGAGCTCACTCGAATTTCAACTGAAACCAATATTCACTGAACCCACTGGCAGTTCTACCGCGCTGGTGACTGCATGCTGTCGCTGTGTGGGTGAACACAGCAAACGAACGAAACGAAAAATGCGCGAGCGAAAAGCACGTCAGTACGCGCTGATGTCACAAATTGTAATGACAGCTCATCGCACACGGCAGGCACTGCTTCTTTTTTATACACAAAGAAAATCTTCTGGTGAACCCGAAGGCCCGTGACATACCGCATTCAGATATTCGTGTTAGGAATGCACAGGGATTGGTTACATATATGAAATTTTTCTGGCTTTGACCAAAATTGAAGATTTTTCAATAGCTTATCGTTAATAATCTTAAGTTTCAATGAAATAGGCAAAATGGTGGAAGTATCCGAATCGATTGATATATAAATCTTTAAAAATCCATCGAAAGATAAAGGCGCTAGTAAAGTTCAAAATCTTCCGTTCCAGCGTAACGCTCTCGATTTCCAAAAATCTAAATGACACCCAGTATAGTAAAGAAAAACGTAAGTCCTACGTCAAAAGAGGGTTTGCTTTGTATCTTGAAAGGACGATTCTGAGACTTTTGAAAAAACTTTCAAGCATCTTGTGAAAAGAAGAATTCCGAGCTTCCTTGAGCGATGCTTTCCTAACCAGTTGAAAGAAGGTACCCGAGCATCTTGAAAGTAGGCTTCATAGCCGCTTAAAGGGAAGCACGAGCCTCTTGGAGTGAGCCTTCCGAGCCTCTTGAAGAAAGGAGCCTTCCAGGCCTTATGAAAGGAACCTTCCGAACCTATTGAAAAAGAAAGCTTTCCAGGCTTTTTGAAGAAAGAAAGCTTCAACCCTTTTAAAAGAAGGCTTCCGATTTTCTTGAAAAAGGCTGCCGGACTGCCTCTTAAAACAGGGCTTCCGAGCCTCTGGGGAAGGAGGCTTCCAGGCCTCTCAGAAGAGGGACTCCAGGCCTCTCGAAGGAAAGGCTTCCCAGCCATTTGAAAGGAGGCTGCCAGGCCACTTGAAAGCAGGCTTCTGAGGCATTTGAATAGAAGTTTCTGAGCCTCTTGAAAGGAGGCTTCCGAGCCTTTGAGCACAGAGCAGGCTTCCAGGGCTGCTTTTGAAGGGAGACTTCCGTGCCTCTTGAAAGGAGGCTTCCAGGCCCTCTTGAGAGGAGGCTCACGTGCCTTTGAAAGGGGCCTTCCGAGCCTCTTGAAAGGGAGGCTTCCGAAGACCTTATATGAAAGGAGCTTGGGCCAGGCCCTTGAAAGGGCCTTCAGAGGGCCTCTTAAAGGGAGGCTTCCAGAGCCTCTTGAAGAGGCTTCCAAGCCTCTTGAAGGAGGCTTTGAGCCCCTAATTAAAGGGGCTTCCGAGGCCTCTTGAAGGCTTCCTAAGCTCTTGAGGAGGGCTTGAGACCTCTTGAAGAGGAGGCTTCCGGGCCTCTTCAAGGGAGAGGCTTCAAGCCTCTTGAAGGAGGCTTCCAGGCCTCTTGAAGGAGGCTTCCAGGCCTCTTGAAGGCCAGGCTTCTTGAGCAGGCCTCTTGAAGAGGCTTCAGGCCTCTTGAAGAGGCTGAGGCCTCTTGAGAGGAGGCTGGGCCTCTTGAAGGCTTCCGGGCCTCTTGAAGAAGGAGGCTTCCAGGCCTCTTGAAGGAGGCTTCCGAGGCCTCTTGAAGGGGCTTCGGGCCTCTTGAAGGGGCTTCCGGGCCTCTTGAAGGAGGCTTCCAGGCCTCTTGAAGGAGGCCCGAGCCTCTTGAAGGAGGCTGAGGCCTCTTGAAGGAGGGCTGGGCCTCTTGAAGGAGGCTTCCAGGCCTCTTGAAGGAGGCTTCCAGGCCTCTTGAAAGGAGGCTGAGGCCTCTTGAAGGAGGCTTCCAGGAGGGGGAAGAGGCCCTCTTGAAAAGGCTGAGGCCTCTTGAAGGAGGCTTCCGGGAGCCTCTTGAAGGGAGGCCGGGCCTCTTGAGCAGGGCTTCGGGCCTTTGAAGGGACTTCCGTGCCTCTTGAAAGGAGGCTTCCAGGCCTCTTGAAGAGGCTCACGTGCCTTTGGAAGGGCCTTCCAGGCCTCTTGAAGGAGGCTTCCAGACCTTATGAAGAGGCTTCCAGGCCCCTTGAAGGGCCTTCAGGCCTCTTAAAGGAGGCTTCCAAGCCTCTTGAAGGAGGCTTCAAGCCTCTTGAAAGGAGGCTTCCAAGCCTCTTGAAGGCTTCCAAGCCTCTTGAAAGGGCTTTCGAGCCCTGGATTAAAGTGAGGCTTCCAGGCCTCTTGAAGGAGGGCTTCCGAGGCTCTTGAGGAGGCATCCAGACCTCTTGAAAGGAGGCTTCGAGGCCTCTTTAAAGGGAGGCTTCAAGCCTCTTGAAAGGAGGCTTCGAGCCTCTTGAAGGAGGCTTCCAGGCCTCTTGAATGGAGCTTCAGGCCTCTTGAAGGAGGGCTTCCAGGCCTCTTGAAGGAGGGCTTCCAGGCCTCTTGAAGGAGGCTTCAGGCCTCTTGAAGGAGGCTTCCGAGGCCTCTTGAAGGAGGCTTCGAGGCCTCTTGAGAGGCTTCCGAGGCCTCTTGAAGGAGGCTGGGAGCCTCTTGAAGGAGGGCTTCCGGGCCTCTTGAAGGGAGGCTTCCGGGCCTCTTGAAGGAGGCTGGGCCTCTTGAAGGAGGCTTCCAGGGCCTCTTGAAGGAGGCCCAGGCCTCTTGAAGGGAGGCTTCCAGGCCTCTTGAAGGAGGCTTCCAGGCCTCTTGAAGGAGGCTTCCAGGCCTCTTGAAGGAGGCTTCCAGGCCTCTTGAAGGAGGCTTCCAGGGCCTCTTGAAGGAGGCTTCCGAGCCTCTTGAAGGGCTTCCAGGCCTCTTGAAGGGAGGCTTCCAGGCCTCTTGAAGGAGGCTTCCGGGCCTCTTGAAGGGAGGCTTCCGGGCCTCTTGAAAGAGGCTGAGCCTCTTGAAAGGGCCTGAGCCCTCTTGAAAGGAGGCTTCCAGGCCTCTTGAAAGGGGCTCACGTGCCTTTGGAAGGGCCTTCCAGGCCTCTTGAAGGAGGCTTCCAGACCTTATGAAAGGAGGCTTGAAGCCTCTTGAAGGAGGCTTCCAGGCCTCTTGAAGGAGGGCTTCCGAGGCCTCTTGAAGGAGGCTTCGAGGCCTCTTGAAGGAGGCTTCCAGGCCTCTTGAAGGAGGCTTCCAGGCCTCTTGAAGGGAGGCTTCCAGGCCTCTTGGAGGGCATCCGGGCCTCTTGAAGGAGGCTTGCAGGCCTCTTGAAGGTGGCTTCCAGGCCTCTTGAGGAGGCTTTCAGGCCTCTTGAAGGAGGCTTCCGGGCCTCTTGAAGGAGGCTTCCGGGCCTCTTGAAAGGAGGCTGAGCCTCTTGAAGGAGGCTTCCAGGCCTCTTGAAAGGAGGCTGGGAGGCCTCTTGAAGGAGGCTTCCAGGGCCTCTTGAAGGAGGCTTCCAGGCCTGTTGAAGAAGGTTTCCGGGCCTCTTGAAGGAGGCTGGGCCTCTTGAAGGGAGGCCCGGGCCTCTTGAAGGAGGCTTCAGGCCTCTTGAAGGGAGGCTGGGAGCCTCTTGAAGGGCTTCCAGGCCTCTTGAAAGGAGGCTTCGAGCCTCTTGAAGGAGGCTTCAGGCCTCTTGAAGGAGGGCTTCCGGGCCTCTTGAAGGAGGCTTCCAGGCCTCTTGAAGGTGGCTGAGGCCTCTTGAAGGAGGCTGGGCCTCTTGAAGGAGGCTGAGGCCTCTTGAAGGGAGGCTTCCAGGCCTCTTGAAGGGAGGCTTCCGGGCCTCTTGAAGGGGCTTCCAGGCCCTCTTGAAGGAGGCTGAGGCCTCTTGAGGAGGCTTCCGGGCCTCTTGAAGGAGGCTTCCGGAGCCTCTTGAAGGAGGCTGGGGCCTCTTGAAGGAGGCTTCCGGGCCTCTTGAAGGTGGCTTCCAGGCCTCTTGAAAGGAGCTGGGCCTCTTGAAAGGGCTTCAGCCTCTTGAAGGCTTCCGGGCCTCTTGAAGGGGCTTCCAGGCCTCTTGAAGGAGGCTGAGCCTCTTGAAGGGCTTCCAGGCCTCTTGAAGGAGGCTTCCGGGCCTCTTGAAAGGAGGCTTCCAGGGCTCTTGAGCCTCTTGAAGGAGGCTGGGCCTCTTGAAGGACAGCTTCCGAGCCTCTTGAAAGGAGGCTGGGCCTCTTGAAGGAGGCTTCCAGGCCTCTTGAAGGAGGCTGGGCCTCTTGAAGGAGGCTTCCAGGCCTCTTGAAAGGAGGCTTCCGGGCCTCTTGAAGGGAGGCTGCCGGGCCTCTTGAAGGGGGGCTTCCAGGCCTCTTGAAGGGGCTTCCGGGCCTCTTGAAGGAGGCTTCCGGGCCTCTTGAAGGAGGGCTTCCAGGCCTCTTGAAGGAGGCTTCCGAGCCTCTTGAAGGAGGCTTCCGAGGCCTCTTGAAGGAGGCTGGGGCCTCTTGAAGGACCTTCCAGGCCTCTTGAAAGGAGGCTTCCAGGCCCTCTTGAAAGGAGGCTTCCGAGGCCTCTTGAAGGAGGCTAAAGCATCTTGAAGGTGGCTGCCAGGCCTCTTGAAAGCAAGAAGAATTTTCAAAACGACTCTTCTGCTTTTTGTAAACAAAGATTCAAATGACGATTTGACGATTCTGATAGCTTTCCCGCAAACCAACACCATCAACAGGTAGCAGGAATCCTTCACCTACCCATTGAAGGTGTTGGTTTGCGTGGGAAATATCAGATTCGTCAAATCGTCCGTTCAAATGTTGTTTACAAAGCAGATAAATCGTTTGAAAAGTGTCTTGAAAGAGCTTCGAGCCTCTTGAAAGAAGTTTCGAGCCTCTTGAAGGAGGCTTCCGAGGCCTCTTGAAGGAGGCTTGAGCGTCTTGAAAAGAGGTTTCCGGAGTCTTTTTGAAAGGAGGTTTGCTGGCCACTTGAAAGTTCCTTGAGCCCCAGAATACTTCCAAGAAGCGTAGAAGGATGCTTCTAATCCTCTTGCAACAGCAAGCCGAGCTTATCTGAAAAAAGCCTAAATGCCTCTTAAACGGAGCTTCCAGACCATACATGCACATTAATGTGACCAGCAAGCATCCTGCGAAACGCGGTACGCCTATCTGTATTGCGTAACGAAAATGAATCCTCAAAGTGCATTTCGCATAGATTTTGGCCCAAAAATGGAAAAATATTTGTTAGGCTGTATGAATTGTAATTATTGTCTGGTCACATTAATGTACATATGTAACCCAGGTTTAAAAACCGCTGGCTTAGATCATGGTTGCAAAACTTAAAATTTTTCGTGCACAGTGAATCTTGATTGCAACGATCTAATTCCGAGCCAACCGGCAACTGGAGTTAAACAAAATAAGATTTTACAGTAAAGTAATACTTTTACTTACTCCAAATTTCAACTCTTTTAAGCGTCTGTGCAATGCACATTGGTCCAGGTAACGAACAAAGTGGTAATAAGTTTTCAAGCCACAAAATAGCAAAGACAGATAAAAAAAACTTTTCTACAAGGGGTTAATCCATTATTCGGGATTTTACTACATCTCTAGTAGGGTATGACGTCAGATTTGCATTGTGTGAAATGCTTGGATGAATAGAACAGAAAAATTGATTCACATAGAACTTCTTTTGACATTGACATTTAACAGCGTTGTATGCAGTGTGGTGAAATCTCGAATTAGTATATAAATATCATTTAAAAATGTCGATTTATTAAAATTAGAAGTTCTTGTTGTATCCGCGGAGACAGACATAATTATACGCATATGAAACTACACGCCTGATATTTTAAATCCTGTGGGGATTTCTTTTGCTCCAATTGCCCCTCTGTTTCCATATGAAGTCTTCAAATATCCACTATTTTCGACCTTAAATCGCCAATAACAAGTCATGTTCGCTAAAAACATCCTAGTATCTTCAAAAAGTGGTCTATTTTGATTATATACACATTTTGTAGAACATTGTATTGACCTGGAAACTGTTAGTTTCGAAAATATCTTTAAATATTGTTTTTTAGGGTCTGTCCATAAAAATGACCGTATTCAAAATCGATGATAGATGGACACTCGGTGTCTTCAGCAATAAAATTCATAATAAATTACACTATAACTTTGCCAAGACACCATATTTAAAATCGTTTATTAAAGAAGTTACATTTTGCAGCGCCACCTGTGGGAAAAATTGGAACTACAACTTTGCGCCATATTTTTGTAAAATTTATTCCCGAAGATACCGATGCCAAAAAATAACACCCTGAAGCGGTAAAAAAAAAGTTCACGATTTTCGCCAAACGCACCACTGTGCACTGGTTTGCAAGACCATGCTGAAGGTAGCTGGGATCCTGATCAGAAGAAAATAACTCAATAATATCTAATTCTGTTATTGATTTTCAACACTATTATGGACTTGTTATAACAAAAAATAACACCAAAAACTTATATGACATATTTTGTTATAACAATATCAATGGCAAAACAAAATAATTTTTCGTTTTGTATTAAAATATCTGATCATGTTATGCCTAAGGTATTTTGGATATTAATTTGCGTCATTATTTTTTGTCATGTTACCCTCTTATTGAAAAACTTATTACCACCTTGTCTGCTACCTGGGTCAATGTGCAATGTTGAATCAGAACTGCGAAAGATCGATGCACTTCAACACTTTCCATGGCGGGATGCAACTAATCTCCATGTATATGAAGATCGCTGGTATTTTACATCTTTATGTTCACCAGTGAGAATTCGAACAAATGGTAACATAACTTGATTACAACTGAATCTGGTCAGATATAATTCACAGTAATTTATGTGGGAAGTTATCACTGAGACTTCCCACGGTACACAGCGGAACCGACACAACTCCCGGCGGGGTATTTCGGACGCGTAAAGTGAACGTAAACACAAGCGATTCGCTCTCCGCGTTGATCGTTTATTTTACTTCTATTTATATTCAACATACAATAGACAACAACATATTCACAGGGCTGGCGAGGGATTATGGACATCGTACACATTACAATAGACTTGTCCAACATTCAACACTCCTTCTCGAGGTTTATCATCTCTAACAGATATCACAAAGTCCATAAAGTATTACCTCAAAGTCAAACAAAAGTTCTACATTGCTGGACGCTCAGTCTTCGGTACTCTCCCTGCGTCGTCGATTCCTGCTTCGTCTTCTTCACCGCTTGGTCTTCGTTATTCACGACTCATCTGGCACACAGCATCGGGTTTCTCCTCAATATTCGTCCATACAGTCATAAAAATCGGTTTCTTCTATCAGGCGCTCCTCCTCAAGCGAACGTCCATTGCTAGCTTTGCTTTACACACCCGTACGCCAATTCCGCTTTCTTTCTTCTCCAACTCTC
>NW_026943397.1:0-19143 GCF_024139115.2 Armigeres subalbatus | reverse complement strand
TGTTCCAGAACACAGACATCGAATCGATGATGCCAAATGGCGATTAATTGATTCGGTGCCCCAAATAGTTTCCAATAAGAATCCTATACAAAGGCTCCAGCTATGAATACAGCAAACAAAATTGTTGTGGAGACAAAAAAAGCGCGATAGCGCAATAAAGATTTGATCCTGCAGGGATTTGGCTGATGGACCCAAAATCATATGAAACCTCGTCATTTCTCCGTAGTGGGCACCACCTAGCTGTCTCTCTCAACGGGCACCCGGAGGAGGTGCATTATTTAATTTGTTCTTTGTTACATGTTGATTGAGTATTTTTATGTTTGTATAAAATAAAATTGTGCTTAACGTGGGAAGCTTGTTACAAATCCTTTTTGCAGCATGTGCGAAATCAGATTTAATTTCCCTACGAGGACAGAGCCAGCCTCCGGGCACAAAGAAAGTCTCAATAATAAAGAAGACAAAAAAGATTAATTTCACTCGTTTATTGAATACTCAAGACAGAAAAATTGTTTCAAAATCTTAACAAAATCGTGGTTGCATCGTTAGGTCGGAATAATTGACCAATTAGCGAATTACGAAAATATTGCAAAATTCATTCTCTGCCAATTGGTGTTAAATGCCCCCAAACAAAGTTAGGTTAGGGACACAAGAAAAGTTCCACGTAACAAAATGCAACAAAGAAAACCAAACGCATTGCACAAATTTTCACCGCACATTCCAGTCGCACCGTTCCCCGTGCCCGAGCACATTCCACGGTACTGCAGCTGCTGGTAGCGTCGACCAATTTCTTCACTCACCTGACGGACTTTACACGACGACGGTGATCGTCAACAGCAGCTTTGCAGCACAGCTCGGTGTGAGCTTGCACGTTTTATTTTTACCGTCTGACTCTAGTACTGGGTCCACTACTCACAAAAAGTACTGCGCAATTCCACAATATCCACACGAAATTTCACTTCCTCCAAGTGTTTACACTTCTGGGTGACTTCTCAACTTTTGCGCCGTCAATACTCAAACAGTTCAGGTCGATTTGGGATGTTAATTATTATTTTCGAAATTGAATTCGTCGTCGATTTGTCTTCCCTACTTGTCGCTGCAAAGAACAGTCGAGGAATTCAGAAGTCGTTTCAATCACTACACAAAGCCACTTTTTCTAACGATCGGTTGCGGAGACCGCCCGGTCCCTTTTTCGTTGTTGGGTGTTTACTTGTCGTTATCGGAGGATTGGATACAATCGCCGGATCACCGGAAATTGCGATTTTCCAACTCCGTCGCGTCGCGATGCGCCTAAGTCGGCGCCAATCGCGTTCGGGAATCGCGTTGTCGGCGAACTAAAACTTTCCGTTTGACAATTGGACGCGAAAATCTCATCGTATCGGAAGAACGAAGGATCAGAACTCACGGCAAGCGGAAGGCGGGAGAGCGACTGAATCGAACAGGCAAATCTGCCAAAAATTAGCCTCGCACACTCTCGCCCGCACGTTTGTCCACGACGACGACCATCGTCGCGGAAATACACTCCGGTGCTCGAAGCAAGGCGACTGTACGGGAACGATCAATCTTCGACGGTGATGATGACGATCGTGTCCACGTACCTGTTGCTAATAAAAGTTGCATCACTTGGATGTTTTTGCTCAGAAAAGCGAACATTTTCGCAAATTTTCTCTCTCAGCAGCTGATATGATTTCGCGATGTGGATGAGGGTGGCGAGAATCAAGTTCATGCTAATTTTGTCCGGAGAGTATGAAGGGCAGGCAACGTGCAATGCGTGATTCATTACACTGAAGTTTGTACCGATTTGGGGTGGCTGATGGTGACTTATTATTTTGCTCTCTGGATAAATCCGCTTGCTCTCCTTTTACTAAACCTAAATCCTACATAGGATATAATGCCCAATAATGGATCCCCTATAACAGTATAATTTACTGAATATTTTCTCCTATGAAATTCCCACCAAGGAAAAACTCCGCATTCCAAAGGCATTATATGCATTGGAAATGTCATGGCGTGCAAAATAGGTGTGAACAATTAACATGAGTATTTATTACAGGAACTATTGCTTGGTGTCTGTTCTAGGGAAAAAGAACGTCCTGAAACAGAACAAGAAAAGAATCAAATATGGAGGACCCTCTATTCGGAAGCATATTCCCTGTCATCATTTACCCTGGTCTCTGCTCCAAAATTCCAGTCAGATTCTTTCGGAAATGGATTCCAACGAAAATCGTTGTTTTACTTGAATGTTTTTTCTGCGTGTGTCGTTTCAGAGAAGATAAAGAAAACTGTTGTCAAAGATTGATATAAGAAGAATATTTACTCGCCCTAATAGCAGCAAATGAAAATTTTCACCATCAAGGAAGCCCACTATTGATCATTTTAC
This sequence comes from Armigeres subalbatus, assembly GCF_024139115.2. Taxonomy (NCBI): domain Eukaryota; kingdom Metazoa; phylum Arthropoda; class Insecta; order Diptera; family Culicidae; genus Armigeres; species Armigeres subalbatus. The sequence goes on along the minus strand of NW_026943397.1, from coordinate 16,766 downwards.
CAGAACAACAGAATATGGCCGTTTGCGTGGGATCTGTGAACCTTAGGCATTGCTTAGCAAGTTGCAAGCGTGCATGAAGATGCAATTATACTTACCCGGCAGCCAGTGCTCTGGGCTAACTATTGTAAAATTACAGAAATTTCGGCGTAATCGGATTATTGATTATTTGGCCACTAAAGCAGTAAAAGAGGTATTAGAAGTAATCAGTTAATCAATAAATCAGTTGGAAATGTTCACAGGTAGCAGTTTCCTAATATAACGAAATTGTACTCTGTATCAGAAAAATACCTCTAGAAGCTTTTCGAGAAATATTCACCCAGATGTTTTTTCTTCAGAAATTCCATATTCGTGAAAATTCATCCAGGGATTCCTACGGAAAATCTTCACTTGCGGAAGATTCCTTGAGAAATTACTTGTTTAAACATTCCTTGCATGTATTCCTTCGGAAAAGCCTCCATAAATTTTATCCGGAGAATGCATTCGCGCCTTCAGAAATTTCTACAGTAATTCTTTTGGAATTTATTCCAAACTTTCTGGTGACACCTGAATTACTAGGAATTTACAAACGATTTTTACATGCAGGAATATCCTAAAGCGCTCCTGAACAGCGCCAGCTATTATTTTTATTTGTGTGGGCACAGCAAGTCCGCAAAAATTATGCTTGTTAACTAATTTTCGGCATTAATTATTTGCTGATTTCCAGCCAATTTTGACGAGGAATCTCATGGCAAAAACATGCTTGCTGGGGCACGGCTGTGCGAATCTCGGTAAAAGTGGATCATTTTGCTGAGATCTCGGTAAAAAAATAAGTGTGTAAAATCCATCGGGAATTCGGATATTTCTCCTGAAGTCCCTTTTGACATTACTACCGGGAACTATTTTGGGAATTCATCCTAGAAAAATTCCTCCAAAATAATTTAGAAAATTTCGCCAAGAATGACTTTGGAAACTGGACACCTGGTTGGCTACAGCGTCGATACACCTATACGTTAGGGCGTTGTTCCTCCAGTTTCCCCGAACGTTTAGGATCCCTAGGATAGATTTCTCCGCGAACAGCCAGCGTGTTCGTGGCGTTCCACGAAGCCGTCGGGCTCTATCTGTTGAAAATTGTTTTCACTATTCTTTCTTTATGACATTCGCACTGTCACCGCAGCAAAATAACCAGTGAAAAAAACTGTGCTTTTGGAATATTGAAAAAAATTTAGGTTAGTTGATTCCTGCAAGATTGTTTTCAGACAGTTCATTCAGAAATAACATGAGAAAGGGAGGTTCTATGGTTTTGTGATTTTTTGACTACCTAGCACGGTGTTGATACAGGTGGATTAGTTTTGTTTGTAAAACAAGAAAACTTTAAAAATCAACCACTTCAACGATTTATATGAACTTTTGCCAAAAATCGGCAAATATTGAAATCCGTATAACTTGTTAATTTCGGCTTGGGAAACGAAAATTTTTAAGTTGTGCCAGTATTGCTCCTATACCCAACTAGCGACTCTTGATTTTTTCAACAATTCTGTATAAGAACCTACCAAAATCTGTATAAGAACTGGGTATATGAGAAATCGTTAAATCCTTATGCAAAAAAAAATCTAGCCCACAAAAAATATTGTTAGAAAAGCTAGAAAAATTGTAAGGTCTCATTAGGCCATTAGGCCGAAAGAGTCTTTTGGCCGAAAGAGTAATTTGGCCGAAAAGGTCGTTTGGCCGGAAGGGTCATTTGGCCCAAAAAGTCGTTTGACCGAACGGGTCATTTGGCCGAAAAGGTAATTTGGCCGAGAGGGTAATTTGGCCGAGGGGGTAATTTTGCCGAAATGGTCATTTGGCTGAAATGGTCATTTGGCCGAAAGGGTAATTTGGTCGAAAGCGTCATCTGACCGAAAGGGTCGTTGGGTTGAAAAGGTTGTTTGGCTGCAAGGGTCACACTTCTCACTCCTCATTTTACAGCGAGAAGCTGTAAAAAGTGAGAAGCGCTAAGTAAGTAGTGTGACGTCTCACTACCAACTTCGCACTACTCACTTTTCACAGTTTGAAGAAAGAAATGAGAAACGAGAAGTGATCAGTGAGACGTCTCACTTCGCGCTTCTCATTTTTTACAGTGAGCAGTAAGAAATGAGGAATGAGAATACAGACGTATCTCTTCTCACTCCCAATTTCTCATTTTTCAAATGACATATGCGGCCAAATGTCTCATACGGCCATATGACATTTCCGGCCAAACGACCCTTTCGGCCAAATGACCCTATCGGCTAAATGACCCTTTCGACCAAATGTCCTATTCGGCCAAATGACCCTTCTGGCCAAACGACCCTTTCAGCCAAACGACCCTTTCGGCCAAATGACCCTTTTGGCCAAACGGTATTCAGCTAAGTGGCCCTTCCCTATTCGGCCAAATGTCTCATTCGGCCATATGTCCTATTCGTCCAAGTGACCATTCGGCCAGATGACCTTGTCAGCCAAATGACTTAGTCCAAATAAATGAAAAACCAAATTTTGCAAATGTAAGACTATGTTTCAGAAATGCACAAAAAGTGTGATTAATTTAGAACTGCATATAAGGAAGAGAATCCCAAAAGAAAGCTAGCGAAAAAGATAGTTAGAAAGCTTTAAGAAAACTGTAGTAAATTTGAAAATCTATCTATTAAGTTAAAATTATCCAGAACCAATGAAAATTACCTCGCATTTTCTCATAAAAAAGGCAACGTAAAATTGTCAAATTTTATTTCGGCTTTGCTGCGTCGCAGCAACAAAAATATTAATTCGAAAGTTCGTCCTTCAAATCGTATAAACATAAATCAGCCCCCAAACATACATGGAGCCAGGAGAATATCCTCCAAGTAAGAAGAAAGGAACAAACAAAATGCAACATTGCGAAGAGTTCAATTTATTAAACTTAGAAGCAGAACAATCCAAAGATTCTACCAACCAAGATCAAAATATGAACTCTTGAAACCAAAAAACATCCAATGAGACCATAAATAACACATAAATACTCAATAGTAGACTAAAATCACGCCAAAACAATCTCAAACATAACCTCACAATAGAATACAAACATCTACTCCTCAAGACTTATAACGGACTATGGGAAGGTTCAAATTATCCAGAAAGCTGAACGAAATCAAAAGAAGTTCCCATAGAGTAGAGTGGGGCAAGAGTACGCACTTAGTTTTCAATCGATCATGTGGCCCTTATGAAGCAAGCTTCTGCACATCAAATCAGGGTCGATGATTCATATACTCTTCCTTTATGCTACCCAGTGGAAAAAATATTGAAATTATTGAGATTCGTTTTAGTAGAACCCTTATTGCAAGACAAAGTGAAAAACGCACTCTTACCCCACCGGTGGGAGTAAAAGTGCGCATCAGAATGAAGTAAGAGTACGCATTTATCCAATCATGTGCTTTACGTATATATTAACACAAATAAGAGTTAATAACATTTAATTGATTTTTAATGAGCATATATTAGGGATTTTTTAAAGATTACGTAACTCTTAAAGGGGGAGGGGGTCCTAAAAATGTGCACTTTCATTCCAAAATCCTTTGTTTTTATATATACAAAAAACTACAGAGATAAAAATATATATCAGGTTTCGCGTGGCGTATACAAAGGCCTTTTTCTTAAAGAAAGTCCACCAATCACGTAACGTAAAATTTGGCTATTTCATCACCCCTCCCCCCATCTTACACTATTTGTATGAATCCTTTAAAAATTATATGAATCGTCACACATCTAACAACCCCTTCCAGCTAAACGTTGCGTAATTTATCAATGTTTCGTTTGGATCAAACTAAATTATCATTTAGATGAAATTGTATTTTCGTACTATGTCTAGGTTTACAACAAGTCCTAATACAATTCCATTATTTCGCTTCAGTGCTTTGTTCACTAAGTCCTTTCTAACACCGAATTACTTCAACTTATCCTAAAAACTTGTGATAATTTCAAATTCTGTCCCTTTTTTCCTAATTGTGGATCTTTACGCTTTGGAAGAAGTCTTATTTTGGCCGGAGATACGGGTTTGACATCATAACTTGAAGATTCATATGCGTACTCTTGCCCCACCGGTTCCTGCGTACTTTTACCCCACAGTCCCAACAATTATTCAAGTAATGGTTTTGACTTCTTGGAAAACCAACCGGATTAGTGTTCTGTACCATAAAGTACTCTATACAATGGGTTATCGAAATGGTATAATGTTCACCTGATTGAACGTATATATGGTAATGAAATACTAGTTGCGGAAATCCAATTATTTTTAGCAAAATGACCAAAAAGTTATCTAACTCCATATTTCCCTTGTTGTTTATTCAAATCGTTTACAATTACACATGAAAATAGTTGGTCAGAATACCTACCAAACTGATGCAGTGCTGCTAGTTTATCTTTTTTATCACTACAAACAATCAAAAACGTACTCTTACCCCACGCGCACTCTTGCCCCACTCTACTCTATACAAGAGGAGAAAGGAACTGTACAGGGAACTACTCTGCCTGTAATCGCATAACTGTTCAATATGATAAGGAAACCCAGCATAGGTGGGACAAGTATGCAATTACAGGCAGTACAGGTCAATCTATAGTTGGTCTATAAAATAGTTGAATAGGGTGGTATTAAACAGGACCAGCGAGTAAAAAATTGGAAGCAACCTGACCAAGTACATTAAAAAATGTTAAGGCCGATACAAATATTTAAAAACAATTTTTTCTCCCCCCCCCCCCTCGGATTTATTTTACCAATAAATAATATTTTGAGGGGGGAACAAAATAAAATTCGGATAATTTTGAGGATTTTTAAAACAATCCGAGCGCCGGTATACAAAGGAATGGGAAACTTAAAAAGTGTTAAACAGCTAAACGCCAAAAACATTTTCAAACACTTAAAAAGTTATACGTACGGATCAAAGTAGTAAGTAGTAAGTCAAAGTAGTAAGTAAGGGTACTATAACGGTTGGCAAAGGCACATTTTCGAAAAGTTAGTGTCAACCGGGTTAACCTTAGTAAGATATTGGGGTCAATATGACCCAAAACGAAACTTCAAAGTAGAATAATTTTTACCTGATAATCCGATCGTTCTGAAATTTCTTGACTTTTAATATTTTGAGGAAATGAAGCATCTGACATGAAAAAAGTATTTTAAGGTGCAACAGGAACGACCCCACAAAAAAAGTTAAAAATAAGATGTTAGGGTCATATTGACCCAGAAATGTAAATGCTTATAAAACAGTCAAATTATAACCGAATTACAAAGTTTCGAAAGATAAACTCATCAATTTTGTGGCTATGTGGTGATATGCTGGTTCTAGAGACAATGGCCACCGGGAAACGACTTCCACGGGGACCTTGTCGGTCATATAAGGGGACCATAAAAATCGCTCCATATATGCCATTCGATCGCTAATTCTTCATATATTCTCTTAAAACGGTAATGTACGGTCCATGAGAGGGCTTCCGACGAAAATGGCCACTCCTGGTACATGCAAAGGTGCCCCCAGGGAATCCGCAGGAGAAAACATTTCTGTTTTAGCACCAAAAATATGCCGTGCGAAGCGGCTCTGTCGTCATGATTTTCCACAAAATAGATGATTATGCGCTTGAAATCGATAAAAGACCACATTGGCCACTCCTGGTACATGCAAGGTGCCCCAGGGAATCCGCAGGAGGGACATTTCCGCTAGCACCAAAAATATGCCGTGCGGCGGCTCTGTCGTCATGATTTTTCACAAAATAGATGGTTATGCGCTTGAAATCGATAAAGGCCACATTGGCCACTCCTGGTACATGCAAGGTGCTCCGGGGAACCCGCAGGAGGGGACATTTCCGTTTTAGCACCAAAATATGCCGTGTGGCGGCTCTGTCGTCATGATTTTCCACAAAATAGATGGTTATGCGCTTGAAATCGATAAAGGCCACATTGGCCACTCCTGGTACATGCAAGGTGCCCCCGGGGAACCCGCAGAAGGGGACGTTTCCGTTTTAGCACCAAAATATGCCGTGCGGCGGCTCTTTTGTCATAATTTTCCACCAAATAGATGGTTATGCGCTTGAAATCGATAAGTGACCACATCGATCACTCCTGGTACATTAGGGTGGCTCAAATTAGTATGGGAAAAACTTTGTTCAATTTTTTTGATGGGCCGCCCTCTTATTCGGTTCTATTTGATGCCCTGATGCTCTGGACAAAATTTCAGCCAAATCGGTCAACGTTTGGGCGGTGCTAAACTTGTTGGAAGTTTATATGGAAAAATGTATGCAGAAACATCCAAAAACAGTAAATTGCAGCTGGACTACACAACTTACGATGAAGAACTATGATACTCATTCAGATCTTGGAGAATTTAATACAGAATGTTATGCAGAAAACCGCGAGAAGATTCGAGTTTGCCCGGCTAAGTTATTAGCATTTTTCTGCAGTGGGGTTTGAGCAAATTTCGTTTCTTTTACCTTTGAAAAGAAATAAATTCACCCCTACTAATATCTTTGCGTAATAAACTCTAATCTTCTCGCGGTTTTCAGCATGATATTCTGTATTTTATTTTACAAGAATTGAATGAGTATCATGGTTCTTGTCCGTAAATTGTGCCGTCCAACTGCAAATCACTGTTTTTGGATGTTTCTCTGCATTGACCATATAACTTCCAACGAGTTTAGCACTGCCCAAACGTTGACCGACTGGCTGAAATTTTTGTCCAAAGCATCAGGGCATCAAACAACCGAATAAGAAGGGCGGCCCATCAAAACTGAAAAAGTTTTTTGACCACCTATGGTATATGTCAAGAGTGCCCCCGGGGAATCCGCAGGAGAAAACATTTCTGTTTTAGCACCAAAATATGCCGTGCGGCGGCTCTGTCGTCATGATTTTCCACAAAATAGATTATTATGCGCTTGAAATCGATAAAAGACCACATTGGCCACTCCTGGTACATGCAAGGTGCCCCCGGGGAATCCGCAGGAGGGGACATTTCCGCTTTAGCACCAAAATATGCCGTGCGGTGGCTCTGTCGTCATGATTTTCCACAAAATAGATGATAATGCGCTTGAAATCGATGAAAGATCACATTGGCCACTCCTGGTACATGCAAGGTGCCCCCGGGGAACCCGCAGCAGGGGACATTTCCGTTTTAGCACCAAAATATCCCGTGCGGCGTCTCTTTTGTCATGATTTTCCACCAAACAGATGGTTATGCGCTTGAAATCGATAAAAGACCACATTGGCCACTCCAGGTACATGCAAGGTGCCCCCGGGGAACCCGCAGGAGGGGACATTTCCGTTTTAGCACCAAAATATACCGTGCGGCGGCTATGTCATTATGCGCTTGAAATCGATAAAAGACCACATTGGGCACTCCTGGTACATGCAAGGTGCCCCCGGGGAACCCGCAGGAGGGGACATTTCCGTTTTAGCACCAAAATATGCCGTGCGGCGGCTCTTTTGTCATGATTTTCCACCAAACAGATGGTTATGCGCTTGAAATCGATAAGTGACCACATTGGCAACGCCTGGAACCTATGAGGGGCCCCCAGGGAACCCGTAGAAGGGGACGTTTCCATTTTTTTACCAATATAAGCCGTGCGGCGGCTCTTTTGGTATTTTCCCATCAAACAGATGGTCATGCGCTCGAAATCGATAAGTGACCACATTGGCTACATTTTGAACCTATGAGGGTCACTCGGAGAACACGTAGAAGATGACATTTACATTTTTACAGCAACATATGGCATGCGGCGGCCCTTTCGTCGTGATTTTCCTCCAATTAGGTGCCCTCGAAATCGATTATTGACGTATTGTCCACCCTTAGAACATATGAGGTGCCCTGGGAGCCCGTAGAAGAGTACATTTCCATTTTAACACCAAAATATGCCGTGCGGTGGCTCTTTCTTTGTTATCTTCTACCAAACAGATGGTCATGTGGTTGGAGTTTATTAGTGATATTGTCTACTCTTGGAACCTTTGAGATGCCCTGCGAACCCGTAAGAGAGTACATTTTCATGGTTATATCAAATGTACTGTGCCGCTTGCGGCAGCTCTATCTTCGTCTATCATTGTCTACCCTGGCCACAAGTCTTCAAAAAGTTGGTTATGCGCTTGAAATTGTTTTTCATTTGAAATTGAGTACTGAGTCAAATCTTATATATAAAAATGAAATGGTCTGTGTTCGTATCCGCATAATTCGAAAACGGCTGAATGGATTTTTTTTTATTTCTTCAGCAGAAACATTCGTTATAGTTTCCGACGGGTTTATATGATATTTCCTAATGCGAAAATTACGAGTAAAATTGAGCAAACCGTGAAAAACAAAATTGTGATTCCTATGCGAACTTTGCATGGGCAGTTCGGAATGCTTATTCTCGCCTACTGTGCAGGACAGCGTCTGCCGAGTCAACTAGTTAAAAATAGTTTCTGGGCTACTGTGATGATTCCTTCGAACAGCTCACCAAGGATTTTCTATTCCGCATCTCGATATTACCATTAGTCGATGGTCCCTTCAATATCGACTCATAGACGTTTGAGGTTTTCACCGATCGCCGTGGACAATGGTATGAAAACGCAACATTTCGATAAAAAAAAAACTCTCTCCTTCTGTGAGGCTCCTGCGGGTACCTTGTAGGTTGTAGATATTAAGTTCAGAATTAATGACCTATTTGATAGAAGAAAAAAAACAAGAATAATCTACCTAGTGGTGATGGTGCCTTTATCGTTCGTTCAAAATGGTTGAGAAATATTTTTAAAAAAGTCTAATATAACACTAATAGGTAGATAGCTCTTATTTTTCATATTTGTTTATTTGCATTCTAAAATTTTCTGCTGAACGTAACTTATTGCAAGCCAATCGGATGAACATAAGTGCCTTAAAAGTGATTTTCCCATGCAGTTGCTCGAATTAGTATTTTGGCCATAACTTTGGAGCCCATAGTCCGATCTGGCCAATTTTCAATAGGAAACAATAGGGCAGGATTTTCGTCGAATGCTATTTACTGCGAGCAATTCGGTTGAGGAAAAGTGAGTGAGATTTTGTGTGCACAGACACTTTCAATGAATTCTTCACGGCACTCCACAATTACCGAAACTGGGCCTGGGGTTCCCCCGGGATGATATTAGATTTCAAGAGCATAACCAACTATTTCATGGAAAATTATAGTGAAAAAGCCGCTGCACAGCATGTCTTTAAGGGCCGATGTCCACGTAAAATTTTTTCACGCTGCTTGAACGCCGCGTTCACGCAAGGTACCCAGCATCAAATGGAGTAATACACACGTTAACGTGTGCACGACTACATTTGATGCCGGGAACCTTGCGTGGACGCGGCGTACAACGCTTGAAACACTACGTGGGCATCGGCCCTAAGTAAGAGTAAGAGTAAGCACGGAAATGTCCTCTCCTATGAGCTCCACGGCGGTACTTCATAGGTTCCAGAATGGAAAATGTGGTCACTTATTCATTTCGAGCTTGAGCTTGATTGACTGCTCGTAGTTGCTACTCCATTATGACCAGATCAGCTGTTCTTGCACAGGGAACCAACAGATGTTTGCTTGGGACTAGCACACATCTTCAATGTACAAGTACTGGTGATCTGATTTGTTAGGTCATACTGGCGCCTGTTACGTCAGAATGCAAGTCAATGTTGGGAAGGGGGAGGAAATGATGATGCAATCACTCGCCCACTGCAAGCCGAATATACCTCTGCACTTTCCACGAGTTCATGCGGAATTTGTTGGAATTTCTGGGTTAGGTTGGAGAGGCAGAGGTCCGTCTTGGCTGCCAATGTGATAGATAGGAGAAGGTAACTGATGGAATTTCTAATTGGATGTAGGAACCGAGCTCTATAGTTCATTTCCAATTCTAGCACATTACTGTTAGAATACTCAAGTTGAAGGTATAGGAATAGTAATGGAAAAGGTATGGAAGTCCATTTCCAGGTCTAGCGATTGCTAGAACATGAGAAATAAAGAGAAAGATACAAAGTAGGAGAATGGAACGGGCCTGGGATTGAACCCACGACCTCCTGCGTATGAGGCAGAAGCAGTAGCCATATGACTACCAATCCAGCTTTGAAAAATGTGGTCACTTATTCATTTCGGTATAAAAACGCAAATGTCACCATCTACGGGTTCCCCGTGGGCATCTCATTGGTTCCAAGAGTGGCCAAGGTGGTCAATTATCGATTTCAAGTGCATAATCATCTATTTTGTGGAAAATCATTACGAAAGAGCCGCAGCACCGCACATTTTGGTGCCATAACGGAAATGTCCTCTCCTACGGGTTCTCCGGGGGTACCTCGCATGTACCAGGAGTGGCCAATGCGATCATTTATCGATTTCAAGCGCATGACCATCTGTTTGGTGGAAAATCATGATAAAAGAGTCGCCATACGGCATATTCTGGTGTTAAAACGGAAATGTGCCCTTTTACGGGTTCCCCGAGGGCACCTCATAGGCTCCAAGAGTAGCCAATGTGGTCAACTATCGATTTCGAGCGCATAATCATCTATTTTGTGGAAAATCATGACGAATGAGCCACCGCATGGCATATATTGGAGTTTAAACAGAAATATTCCTTTCTACGGGTTCCCCAAGGGCACCTCAGAGGTTCCAAGAGTGCCCAATGTGGTCAATTATCGATTTCGAGTACATAATCATCTATTTTGTGGAAAATCGTGACAAAAGAGCTGAATGAGTATAAATAGGAATTCTTGTAGAAGGCTCCAAGAGTGGCCAATGTGATCACTTAGCGATTTCGAGCGCATTATCATCTATTTTGTGGAAAATCATGACGACAGAACCGCCGCACGGTATATTTTGGTGTTAAAACGGAAATGTCCCTTCCTGCGGGTTAACCGGGGGAACCTTGCATGTACCAGGAGTGGCCAATGTGGTCACTTATCGATTTCAAGCGCATAACCATCTGTTTGGAGGAAAATCATGACGAAAGAGCCGCCGTACGGCATATTTTGGAGCTAAAACGGAAATGTCCCCTCCTGCGGGTTCCCCGGGGGCACCTTGCATGTACCAGGAGTGGCCACTTTAATCGGAAGCACTCTCATGGACCATATATTACCGTTTTAGGGGAATCTATGAAGAATTAGCGATCGAAAGGCATATATGGAGCGATTTTTATGCTCCCCTTATATGACCGACAAGGTCCCCGTGGAAGTCGTTTCACGGTGGCCATTGTCTCCAGAACCAGCATATCACCACATAGTCACAAAATTGATGAGTTTATCTTTCGAACAGTATATAAACTTTGTAATACGGTTATAATTTGACTGCTTTATAAGCATTTACATTTCTGGGTCAATATGACCCCAACATCTTATTCGTAAGTTTTTTCTAATATCCGAAGAAGGTTAAGCGTGCTTTGTTCGAACGTACACGTTAATTCGAGCAGGCATAGTGCAGTGAAAGTGGTCAGAAGTGGCATCCTCTGGTTAGGGGAATGCATAAAGGGGCGTATTGAAAAGACTGTGGCTTGCCAATACTTTTTAGTGTCAGCTTGCTTGAATCCTGACCAGAACAAAGGGCGCGCTTCGGGACCACCCTCCGGAACAGCGGAACGATGGCCACTCGTAGACCGGTGCGCCGATGCACTTTGAACCGGCGGCGACGTGAACGCATTTTTCTAACGGCGACGGCGGCTTAGCCGACGTCACGCCACGGTTGCCCTCGGCGGCAGTGGTGGCTCGGACCAGCACGCGATTGAAAATTATCATTTTGTCGAACAATAACTTTTTTGAATATTATTTGCATGTCTCGTGGATTAATGATAATGCGCATAATTTATATTGTACGCTTTTGAGTAATCCTCCAGGATTTCAATGAAAAAAATCACCTAAAATCCCTTAAAAATTTCATCAGGAATTTCTTTACTATCCCATCCCATGATTTCTTTAGGAATTTTTCTTGAAATTTCTTCTTGAATTTCTATAACAGTTCGTCCGGGAGGGTTAGTTATTCCTAGTGAAAATACTACCAAAAATCCTGACTTACGTCTTTCTTAACCTGGTAACTAGCAAGACCATGCAGAAGGTGACTGGATTCATTTCCTGGTACGGTGTAAGTTTATTTTGATACTTCTCTTAGCCTATGAGCATCATCATGTTAGTGACACAGGAATTAAAAAAATAGTGAATCTACTTAGAAACCTCGCAGATAAAAACTGTAGAAGTGCTTGATGAACACCAAGCTGCGATACGGCAATTTTCAAATGGGGATGTAATGTCAACAAAAAAGATCAGATGAGAGAATTCCTGCAGGACATATGTGAAAATCATACAGAAATTTACAGGAACTGATGAAGGAAATTTTCCAGGAGTTTCCCATCCAGAAATTCTGGGACACGTATTATTCATTCCTCAGAACTTCTGGATAAGATAATGTGAATCCCTAAAACTCATAGATAAGGAAATCTTGGAGTGAATTGGTAAACTGGGAGTATAAAACACCTCCCCCACAATTTCACAGGAATTCTTGTAGAAGGAACTTTTTAGAAATCCTGTCGAAGGAATTCACCAGAATACACGGAGAAGAAATTTATAATTCATAGGAGAAGATTTCCTCATAATTCGTGAGGAAGAAATTCCTTAAAGTTCTTGGAGAGAGAATGATCCAGAAATTCTAGGATGAGATGAGTAATTTGCCAGGATCCTTGGAGGATAAATTCCTTCAAATTCCTTAAGGAGGAATTCGTCCTAATTTTGGATGGAGGGATTCCACAAAATTCGTGCGGAGGAATTGCCCTGGTCGTTCCTCAAAATTCCTGAATGAGTATTTCGGAGCCTTTCTATAGAAGGAATTCGTGTAGGAGAAATATTATTAATTAATTTTTATTCATTTGATAATAATAGTCATCTGACATTGACTATATATTGACTCATTGACTATAAGTATATAAATGTCCCCTAAATCTAATTATTATACAAACATGGATAAAATATACTCATTACTCATAATACAACAATCAGAATACATAAAAAATACATCGATACGATAAAACAAGACAATCTTCAGTTTTATGTTAATTGCTGCCTCGGAAGTATTCTACGAAAAGTCGTTGTAGAGCAGCTGGCAATGGATCAAAATCAAAGAGATGGAACACTTTGTTGAAATTGGAATATCCCAGAGCGTCTGAAGGAGAAGTAAAATACTAATGTAAGAATATTCCACAATTTTTGTATGACGAGTTCCTATACCGTGGGAGACCGAAATCCGTCCACTTCGTAAGATATCAATAAATTCAAGGAGGTTTGAGGAAATTCATTTATGAATCATGTATCTTATCCTGATCTCGAGGAGGACTTGCAAGCACTCGGAGTATTCGAGACGACAGTGCTTAGGACCATCTTTGGCGGTGTGCAAGAAGACGGTGTGTGGCGGCGACGAATGAACCACGAGCTTGCCCTCTGCGGCGAACCCATTATCCAGAAGGTAGCTGAAGCCGGAAGGGTACGATGGGCAGGACATGATGCAAGACTGCCGGACAGCAACCCTGCAAAGATGGTGTTCGCTTCCGATCCGGCAGATACGAGACGGCGTGGAGCGCAGCGAGCGAGATGGGCAGACCAGGTGCAAAATGACTTGGCGAGCGTGGGGAGTATTCGAGGATGGAGAGATGCGGCCTCGAACCGTGTATTGTGGCGTCAAATTGTTGATTCAGTGTTATCTGTTTAGATGTAGACTAAATAAATTAAATAAAATGAATCCTGATCTTATACTTGACAGTTATCTTTCTGGTCATTGAAATGGAAAGTAGGCTCTGAAATTAAAATAAAATAGGGTTTTTTTTCGCGAATTACGTAACGCAAAATTTTGTGATTTTGGACCCCCACCCTCTCCCTCATAACACTTTTTGTATGGATGGTTTTATTTTTTTTAATGGATCGTAACGCTCAGCCTGACCCCTACCTTCCCCCTGCAGCGTTACATAATTTGTGAAAGGTCCCATAAATTAAAAAAACAAATCGTCGCCCTGAAAACGCGAAGTTTCAGGTGCCATTTTGTTTGCGTGTTGGACGTAATTGTATTGAAAGTGGCGGTGTTTAAGTTGGAAATCGCAAATAATAGAGTAATATCTGCATCATACATACTAACTTTTTCATTTTCGAGCTCGGCAAAATCGGGCACAGCTGTAGCTCAGCAAATTTCAGAACTGAACTGCGGCAGAAAATTTTGTTTATTATTGATTACTTTTACTGTATCTCAGTAACCGAAACGTCACTTTTACTGAGATCTCGGCAAAAATCATGTTTGCTGAAACTCGGCGATGCCCATCTCGGGAAAATAAACTAAAAATGCTGAGATCTCGGCGAAAAAAAAAAGTTTGTAAATAACATAGGGATCGCTTCTCAAGGTGCGTATTGCGCTATTTGCAGTAGTAGTCTGATCATCTGACCTGTTTTAATATAAATATTCTGTTAGAAAATAGCTGTATGAATTATGATCCTATGATTCGAAATCTGTCCACGGTGGACGAATTTCGATTCAGGAGTTGTTGATTTAAATTGTAAATTTATCATATGTGCACGGGTTTCGAAGCACCACGGTAATTTCTAAGTATAATTTCTCCAAGGAGGAAATTTCCAGTGAATTTTAGAAGAGGAATATCTGGGTTGAGGGGAATGATTGTGATGCGTTTTTATATTTTTTTTTTGTGGAATAGTTCTCCAAAATTCCTGAATAGGCAAATGCTCAGAACTCCTGAGGTTGTAAATCCCCAAAATTTTCAGAATTCAAGAAAAATGACCAAAAATTCCTAAAATCCTTGAAGGAAGAATTCCTCGTAAGTTCTGAAGGGATGAATGATCAGAACTCATGGGTAGAAATTCTCAAGAATTCCTAGAGAAGGTATAACCCTGTATTCTTGAAATATTCTTGAAAATTCCCTCCCAGAAGAAATTTTGTAGTATTTCGAATTCAAAATTCTTAATGGAGCATTTTCTCAAAATTCTTAGTGTGGGAATTCTCCCAAATTCTTGAACGAGTCTTGAATCTCCAGAAATTCTACAGAAAGAATCGCTGGTTGCAGAGTTCTTTTAATTTCAGAATTTCCAGAAATGAATTTTTCATAATTTCTAGAGAAAAAAACATCTCAGGAATGTTAGCTAAAAAGGTACCAGGAGGATTTCCTGATTTGATACCAGGTATTGAAAAAGATGTTCACTAATATTTCTAGCTCTTTTATTCGTGAAATGGCTCAAGGGTTGTTTGGTCATTACCAGAAATGCTATGCTGATCACCGTATCGAACCATCTGATGGCACATTACATCATGTCTGTCAAGAGTTATAAGATAAGATTTCTTCAGAAACGATCATATCAGGTAAATTAGTGGTGTAGCGAGAGAGTTTCGTTGTTGGGGACGAGAGGGACTTCTAAGAATTATGTTTCTACCCGACTTTGTGCTCCACGTCGTTCAAATAGGGCAACTGTTCCGTTTTCCATCTCACTGAACATATATTCAGCTCATCGCAAAACAAAGAAATACAGCACCAATCTCGTCGCTTCTTTTCGCTAACACAAAAATCACAAAAATAAGAAACAAACCAAACTCATTTTCATTGCTTTGTTTTTGATGAGATGGAAATAGGAGCTATGGGATGAAGTGCCGAACCGTTCCCCTACAATAATCCAGAATATTTTTATTTTCTAAGCTTCTCTCGACTCTCGAGCAAGTAAAATATAAATCGCAGCGGATCGATTTCCTGTTTTCAAGATAATTAAAAAATTCTCATCCTTCTCAAAACTAACATAATTGTATAATAATCATGAAAAATTGTATTAAAACATGGTTTCGGCTCCGTAACGCTTCACGGCAAATGAGCCTCCCAAATAAACGATAGATTGAAAAAAAAATACTCATCTCTACCGATATAGAAAAAATATGCATCCCAACTCATACAACAATTGCCTGGCGTATAGGCCTTGAGCTCCTTGAGAACTGTTTGCTTTTTGGTTCGTTTATGCTGATTGTGATCCATAACTGATGAGCGTTCAAAAAATTTTCCATAACAGTTCATCCAAGAATTCCCTGGAGTTTTGGCCTGAAGGTCTGCATGCGTATCCAAGGGGCCGTACACATAGAAAATAAGAATATGGACATTCGCAGCACCTACTTCCAACACAGCCTCCACATTATTAGCTTATTGCAAGTGAAAGTGACCTCGGACTGGACGTGAGTTACCAGGCAGTCTGAAATGGGTCACTGGAGCTGCAGTAGAGCTAACACCTTCTAACTCCCGGGCTAAAGCTGACTTTATTAAAGACAGCTTTCTTCCATAATACCACTGCCGGACAGTGGGGTTGGTTTGAAGATACACACACACCTCCTGAAGTTCCTCCAGGAATTTGTCCGGAAGTTTCAAGGATTTCTCCGAAAAATCATCCAGGAATTCCTTAAGAATTTCCTCCAGGCTCTTTTCCGTAAGTTCGTCCAGAGATTCCTGCGAAACTTCATCCAAGAATTCCTTCGGAAGTTCAACCAAAAGTCCCTCCAGAAATTCCTCTGGTACGCACCTAAAAATATTCATGTAATTTTAGGTGTTGTGACGCTGACATATACGAGCGTCATTTTTGACGTAAAATTAGGTGATACTTTAATTTTACATCACAACTTTATTGACAAAAAAATGAAAGGGTTGGAACGAGAATCGAACATAAGCCCGCTGAGTGAGAGCCCAACACCTTACCACTCAGCTATCTTCGTTTCTTGAAAGAGGGGTGATCGAAGTAAAACATGTTCCACGATTTGCACTGAACAAGTATTTCACTGCATCA
>NW_026943396.1:0-8999 GCF_024139115.2 Armigeres subalbatus | reverse complement strand
GTGATTCGCAATTTCCTCCAAGCATTTTTCATGAATTCCTTCAGCAATTCAGACGGGAATTCCTAAAAAAAAAATCCTTCAGGAATTCCTCAGGGAATTTCTTCGGGAATGCCTCCGAGAATTCCTCCAAAAATACCTCCTTTTTTCTCCAGTAATGCCTTCGGAAATTCATTCAGGTATTCGTCCGAGAATGCCTAAAGAAAATCCTCTAGGAATTCCGCCGGGAGTTCCTGCAGAAAATCCTCCAGAAAGTCCTCCGCGAATATTTCCAGAAAGTCCTCCGCGAATGTCTCCAGGAGCTGCTCCGGGAATTCCTCCATTTGCTCCTTCGGGAATTCCTCCAGAGATTCCTCCGGGAATGTCTCTCAAAATTCTCCCGAGAACGTTTCTATGAATTCCTTCAGGAAGGTCTCCAGAAATTGCTACGGGAATGTTTCCAGGAATTCCTACGGGAATGCTCCAAACTGGTTTCCTGGGAATTCCTCCGAGAATGCCTCCAGTAGCTCCTCTAGGAATTCCGGCAAGAATTCCTCCAATAATTCCCACGGGAATTGCTCCAGAAATTTCTCGGGGAATTCCTACAGAAATTCCTCCGGGAATTCCTCCAGAAATTTCTCCAGGAATTTCTGTGGGAATGTCAATAGGAATTCATCGGGAAATGTCTCCAGGATATCTTTCGGGAATGTTACTATGAAATTACAGAGTTACGAGAATTACTGTGGAAATTCCTCCAGTGATTCTTTCGGAATTTCCTCCAGGATTTTTTCCATGAATTCCTTCGGGAATTCCTCCAGGAGTTCTTCAGGGAATTGCTCCAGGAAACTCCCCTGGGAGTTTCTCCAGGAATTTCTCAGAGGGTTCCTCCAGGCATTTCTCCGAGAGTTCCTCCAGGAATTTCTCCGAGAGTTTCTCCAGGAGTTCTGCGAGGAACTCTTCCGGGAGCTCCTCCAAACATTCCTGCGGGAGTTCCTCAACGAATTCCTCCAGAAATTCCTACAGGAATGTCTCAAGGAATTTCTCAGAGAATATCTGCAGGAAGTCCTCCGTGAATGTCTCCAGGAAGTTCTTCGCGAATATCTCCAGTGGTTCCTCCTGAAATTCCTCAAGTAGCTCCCCGGGAATGCCTGTAAGAATTCCTACGGGAATCGCTCCAGAAATTCCTCCGTGAATGTCTCAAACAATTCCTCTGAGAATGTCTCCAGGAGGTCCTCCAGGAATGTGACTATGGAATTACGGAGTTACGGGAATTACAATGAAAATTTCCTCCAGTGAATCGTTCGGAATTTCCTTCAGGCATTTTTTCCATGAATTCCTAAAGAAAATCCTCCAGGAATTCCTGCGGGAAATTCTGCAGGAATTCATCCGGAAGTTCCTGTAGAAATTCCTTTAGGAATGCCTACAGGAATGTCTCCAGGAATTCCCCAGGAAATGTCTCCAGGAATTCCCCAGGGAATGTCTCCAGGAAGTCCTCCGCATAGTTTCTCCAGATATACCTTCGGGAATGTCTCCAGGAAGTGCTCCGCGAATGTCTCCAGGGTTTTCTCTGAGAATTCCTTCAAGAACTCCTCCAGTTATTCTTTCGGGAATTCCTCCAAGAGTCTCTACGTATTCCTCCGGGAATGTATCCACTCCCTTCCTTCTCACTCCTGTGAGAATTTCTCCAAGAATTCTGACGGGAATTGCTCTAGAAAC
Organism: Armigeres subalbatus; assembly: GCF_024139115.2. NCBI lineage: Eukaryota > Metazoa > Arthropoda > Insecta > Diptera > Culicidae > Armigeres > Armigeres subalbatus. Next base: position 7,307 of record NW_026943396.1, on the reverse strand, counting down.
TCATCAGATGAATTCTTTCAAGAGTTTCTCTAAGAATTCTTCCGTGAATGTCTCCAGGAAATCCTCCGAGAATTTCTCAAGCAATTCCTTCGGGAATGTCTCTAGGAATTCCTCGGGGAATATCTCTAGGAATTCCCGCGAGAATTTCTCCAGGAATCTCTCCAGGAAATCCTCTGGAAATGTCTACAGAAATTCCTCCGGGAATGTCTCTTGGAATTCATCCGTGAGTCCCTGAGACATTCTCTGAGAATTTCCTGGAGGAATTCGTGAGTTCCTGGAGACATTCCCTGAGGAATTTCTGGAGATATTCCTTGAGGATTTCCTGGAGACATTCCTGGAGAAATTCCCGGAGGAGTTCCTGGAGACATTCCCGGAGGAATTTTAGGACACATTCCCAGAGAAATTTCTGGGGACATTTCCAGAGGAATTCCCGGAGACATTCCTGGAGACATTCCCGGAATAATTCCTGGAGACATTCTCACAGGAATTCCTGGAGACATTCCCGTATGAGTTCCTGGAGGAATTCCCTGAGGAACTCCTGGAGGAATTCCGGAAAGAATTCATGGAAAAATTCCTGGAGGAAATTCTGAAGGAATCACTGGAGAAATTTTCTTATTTATTCCCGTAACTACGAAATTCCATAGTACACACTTAACTCATTTCACCGTATTCGGTAAATTTTACCGAAATCTCAACAGCAGAACTGTTCGGTAATTTATTTTACAGATTTTTTGTAATTTTTTCCATTGCTCAACTGTCAAAATCACCGAAATTCAGTTAAATTATTTACCGAACAGTTCTGCTGTTGAGATTTCGGTAAAATTTTACCGAATTCGGCGATTTATTTTAAGTGTGTAACATTCACGAAGGACTTTCTGGAGGAAGTCCCGAGAGGAATTCCTGGAGCAACTCTTGCAGAAATTCCCGAAGAAGCTACTGGAGGAGCTATTAAAGACATTCCCGGACGAATTCCTGGAGACATTCTCGTAGGAAGAATTTCCGAAGGATTTCCCGAAAGAATTCTCGGAGAAAATCGAGGAGAAATACTTGGAGGAACTCCCGAAAGAATTTATGGAGAAAGTCCCGGAGGAATTTCTGGAAGAATTCCCAAAGGAATTCTTGAAGAAACAAGAGACATTCACGGAAGAATTCAAAAATGAATTTCCTAAAGAAACTCCCAGAGAAGTTACTTGATAAATTCCCGGAGCAGTTCTTGGAGGAATTTCCTGAAGAACTCCTGAAGGCTTTCTAGAGGAACTCCCGGAGGAATTCCTAGATGGACTCTCGGAAGAATTGCTGGATGAACTTCCGGAAGAATTCCATGTGAAAGGAGGAATTTCTGGAAGAACTCCTGGAGGAATTCCTTGAGGAACTCCCAGAAGAATTCCTGGAGGAACTTGCTGAGGAATTCTTGGAAGAGCTCTCGGAGGTATTTCCGGAGGAACTCCCGGAGGAATTCCTTGACAAACTCCCGGAGGAATTCCTGGAGGAACTCCCAAATGAATTCCTGGAGGAACTCCCGAATGAATTCCTGGTGAAACTTCCAAATGAATTCCTGGAGGAATTCCCGGAGGAATTCCTATATGGACTTTCGGAAGAATTGCTGGAGGAACTTCCGGAAGAATTCCAGGTGAAATTTCCGGAGGAATTCCTGGAGACACTCCCGGTCGAATTCCTGGAGGAACTCCCGGTGGAATTCCCGGAAGAACTTTCGAATGAATTCCTGGAAAAACTCTCGAAGGAATTCCTGTAAGAACTCCCGAAGGAATTCCTGTAAGATCTCCCGAAGGAATTCCTGGAGGAACTCCCAGATGAATTCCTAGAGAAACTCCCGAAAGAATTCCTGGAGGAATTCTTGGAAGAACTCTCGGAGGTATTTCCGGAGGAACTCTCGGAGGAATTCCAGGAAGAATTTCCGGAGGAATTCCTGGAGCAACTCTCGGAGGAATTCCTTGACGAGGAGGAACTCCCGGATGAATTCCTGGAGGCACTCCTGGACAAATTCCTGGAGGAACTCTCGGAGGAATTCCTGGAAGAATTCCCAGAGGAAGCTTTCGAATGAATTCCTGGAAGAATTCCCAGAGGAAGCTTTCGAATGAATTCCTGGAGGAACTTCCGAATGAATTCCTGGAGGAATTCCCGGAGAAATTCGTAGATGGACTCTCGGAAGAATTGCTGGAGGAACTTACGGAAGAATTCCAGGTAAAACTCCCGGAGGAATTCCTGAAAGAACTCCTGGAGGAGTTCCTTGAGGAACTCCAAGAAGAATTCCTGGAGGAACTTGCGGAGAAATTCTTGGACTCCCGGATGAATTCCTGAAGGAATTTCCGAATGAATTCCTGGAGGAATTCCCGGAGGAATTCATAGATGGACTTTCGGAAGAACTGCTGGAGGAACTTCCGGAAGAAGTCCAGGTGAAATTCCCGGATGAATTCCTGGAGGCACTCCTGGACGAATACCTGGAGGAATTCCTGTAAAAAATTCCGGAGGAACTACTGAGGAATTCCTGGAGCAACTTTCGGAGGAATTCCTTGTCGAACTCCCGAAGGAATTCCTGGAGGCACTCCCGGATGAATTCCTGGAGGAACTCCCGAATGAATTCCTGGGGGAACTTCCGAATAAATTCCTGGAGTGACTGCCGGAGGAATTCCTGGAGGAACTCCCGGAGGTATTCCTGGAGCAACTCCCGGAGGGATTCCTATTGGAGCTCCCGGAGGAATTTCCGGAGGAATTCATGGAGGAACTCTCGGAGGAATTTCTGGTGGAACTCCTGGATGGATTTCTGTAGGAGCTCTCGGAGGAATTCGTGGAGGAGTTCCCGGAGGAATTTGCTGGAGGAACTCCCGGAGGAGTTCCGGGATAAATTCCCGGAGGAGTTCCTGGAGGAATTTTAGGATCAAAATCCCCCGGAGGAATTCCTGAAAAAAACTACTGGAGAAATTTTCGAAGGAATTCCTGGAGAATCTCTCGGAGGAATTTCCGGAGGAATTCATGGAGGAACTCTCGGAGGAATTCCTGGAGGAACTCCTGGATGGATTTCTGTAGTAGCTCTCGGAGGAATTCGTGGAGGAGCTCATGGGGGAATTTCCTGGAAGAACTCCCGGAGGAGTTCCGGGATGAATTCCCGGATGAGTTCCTGGAGGAATTCTCGGATCAACTCCTTGAGGCTGCAGGAATTCTCGGAATTTTTTTTGGATAAATCCCCCGGAGGAATTCCTGAAAAAACTACTGGAGAAATTTTCGAAGGAATTCCTGGAATTTTTTTAATGAATTCCTGAAAGAATACACGGAGGAATTCCTGGAGAGATTCCCGGAAAAATGTCATGTAGATATTCTCGAATGAAAACCTGGAGAATTTTTGAAAGCATACCTGCTCGAATTTCCAGATGAATTCATGGAAGAATATTTAATATATTGTAATATTAAACTTCCGAAGAAATTCCTGGAAAAATCTTTTGGAAGTTTTTGAAGGAAATCACGGAGGAATTTCTGGAAGATCTCCTGAAAGATCTTTCTTATGAATTTCTAATGAAGCGTTTTATGAAGGAATTCCTGGAGCAATTTTTGGTGGAATTCTTGAAGGACATCCTGAAATAATTTTCGATGGTAATCTTGATGAAGTTTCCTAGAGAATTTTCAAGCTAAGATTCTTATAGAGCACTTTGAGAGAAATTACTATGATAGTTCGTAGAGGAATTCTTGAATGAATTACTAGAGGAACTCCCGAACAAAATTTCTAGAAGAGCTCTCGAAGGAATCTAAAACGGATTTTTAAGAGAAATTAACAGTGGAAAGTCTGCAGGAATAACCAGATAAAAACTTTAGATATTATCAAGAATTCTCATAGATTTGCTTATATTACTTCTTTATTTTCCGAAGGATTTTAGGTAGAAACTTTCGGCGGAACTTTGGACATAATTTCCGGTAGAATTGCTGGAGACATTTTTGGTTGTATTCCTGTAGGAATTCGCGGACAACATGAAACAATTTTTTTTTCATAATTTTGTAAAGACACGGATTGGCAACCTTATGCCTTTGCTCACAAGGTTGCTGGAGACTCAAACCGGTGATAGAATAAGCTTTTCTGGATGGAATTCATGTTCATAAACAAATGATCTCTTCATTTCAAGACTAAAAATTATTTATTTTCATCAAAAGCTGTTCAATTTAATATCAAATAATCGGCCAATTTGTCACGAAGCTGCATCGCATTTCTTGCGTTATTTCCCCGTTGAACTTCGCCTGCGCTCACACTCAGTAATGGCTCGATATTAGCTCGCCATTCCCCTTCGATGATTATGTTGCCCGAACCATCTACCTGATCAACGTACCTTTCCGGACAATATACCTCAGAATTCAATTTTTTCAAAAAATTATGGAGAATTATCGATGCCTTGACAACTTTCATTGCATTTTCTGGCTGCAGATCCATTGTTTTATTCATAATTCTCCATCTTGAAACTAGGATACCGAATGTGTTTTCGATGGTTCTCCTTGCAATGCTGAGCCGAGTATTAAAGTTTTCCTTTCTCGGTGGAAGATTCGTACCTGGGTATGGTCTCATCAAATTGTTTTTCACGGGAACGCAGAGTCGCCCACAATAAAATGAGGAAACATAACTTCGGTATTGGGAAGGGCACAAGGTTCAGGCAAACCCACTTGATTTTGCAGCAAAAGTTGTCCAAAAATGCAATTGGAGAAAATACCTCCATCACTGTTGCCACCGAAAGCGCCAATATCCACCATCAAAAATTCATAGTTCGCGTTACATAATCCCATGAGAACGATCGAGTGATATCCTTTATAGTTGTAGAAAGTGGACCCGGCATTCGGTGGGCATTGGATGGCGACGTGCTTCCCGTCAATTGCACCGCAGCAATTTGGAAACTTCCACTTCTCTTTGAACTCTTCGGCATACCTTCTGAAGTCTTCTTCAAGCGGCACAGGTAGGTAATCACGAACGAGAACTTCCCAAAGGACGTCGCTCACCTCCATCGTGATATTACGAATCGTTGATTCACCCATCTTGAACATTCTGGCCATTATAGCGACTGGGGTACCATGAGCAAGATACCTGACAAAGGTTTCAAAATATTGAAAAAATATAGTTTAAAGAAATTCGAGATCACTTACATTAGAGTGAGAAACAATCTACATGCTGGAGAAATAGGCCTTCGAAATGAGAATTTCTCCAGCCGAGATCGAACTTTCCTCAACAGTAGGTCGAAAGTGGAAGGGCTCATACGTATCGAATCCTGGAAGTAATCCGGATCTCTTTGCCGCATTCGATCGTAATCGGTTTCAAAATATCCTTCAGTGGAGCGATACTGGTTAGAAGGTCGAACCCACCAACGCCGTGACTTTCCTCTGATGAGAAAATCGCGTAAATAATATAAAGCTGTCAAGCCTGCAGCCGGTCGCACAATCCGTTCCATTTCGCGTTGCACAATTTACTCAATTTTCTTGGAAATAAATTCTCGCAACTACTTCAAATACGATCAAAACCCGGAACTACACAATATTATGACATTTAAAAATCATAAAACAGCCCAGCGCTGAAGTAGTATTGTGACTGCAAACGCGTCAAACGCGCTGATGGCGCGATTTAGTACAAAACGCTGCCGTTGAAGTCCAACGCGACGCGACGCGCAACGCGCTATTGTGATCCAGCCTACTACTAAAAATCCACACATATTTATTGGCAAAAATCCATAGATTTAACTTATGATGTATATCAGCGCACACATAACCATTTTCCACGCGAACTACTAATAAAATATATATCCAAATAAACTTTATGTGTGGTCTCGAATTAGCAATTATTTAATTTATGTGTGGTTTTGTATCGATTATATTAGGGTGGAGCTATTGCAAAAAATTATAACGGCGACACATATATCTTATATAGATATTTTTGGCAGTGTTAAAGTTCGGCAGTTCCACGCACACTCAACTATACTACAAGAGGACATTAAACCAATGAAACCTACACAATCGAAGTGATTAATCTTTAGTTGCACTGGAGCAAATTAACCGTCTCTATTTGCTTCATTTTTTTTTAATTTCATAATACTTGCTATATTCTCTACATTCTTCCTCTCTCCTACTCTTTCAAAATATATAGAGCAAGATAACATTCCCAATTATCTAGTTTTGTTTTCATTTAAAAAAATACCGTGGTTACCTGTACAGTCGTGATTTATAACACGCTCTCAAGATGATAAGTACTATATTTATGATTCCGTAGAAAAATACCGTTTCAGTAGAAGCTATGCAAGTTAAGTAGAAAATCGTTTAGTCGATTGTAAAATTTAATTATGTTTCGATTCCGAGTACGATTCTAGTTTATTATAATTTCATTACAATCGCTTAACGATGTCGAGAACAATTTAATAAAATATGCATGACCGTATTTTAAAAACTTGTGTTACTATTTGTTCATTTAAAACAAGATATTAAACTCATACGACAGATTCAGCCAATTATATGTAAATGAAATCCATCATAAATATCACAATTAAAATGCACACATTTAAAAAAAAATTGACAAATGAGACTAGTAAAAAATAGAACATCCCTACATAAGCTGACTGATAATGACGATGATACACTGATACACTGATACACAGTCATCATTCGTTCTGACAGACAACACAACATTTCCAGCAGAGCATCATTTCTGACACAACATTTCCAGCAGAGCATCAATGCCACTTCAGGTGAGGAACAAACCATCGAGCAAAATTTAATCGATCGATTTTTTTTTTAAATAAAATGTGACGTCGTCTACTATTCGCAGAACATTTTTGCCTTTCTCGTACAACTAAGGGGTCCCACACACGCTCCGACATGTTGTACAACTTTGACTCCACCCCTAGCAAATTTGGTTCAGTCGGACCGTCTGTGGGCAAGTTGTACTGTCCAACAGTCGTACAACTTGCCCACAGACGATCCGACTTTACTCCGACCGAACCAAATTTTCTGGGGGCGGAGTCAAAGTTGTACAACATGTCGGAGCGTGTATGGGGCCCCTAAGTTGTACCGAAAGGCTATCATTTCACTCCGAAAACGAACTTTTTATAGAAGCATCGGAGACCCATAGTGTTATATACCAATCGACTCAGTTCGACGAACTGAGCACATGTCTGTCTGTCCGTGTGTATGTGTGTGTGTATGTGTGTGCACAAAAGCTAAGAAAAACATTAGCCAACTTTTCATATAGCAATCTTTAACCGATTTTCTCGCAACAAGTTTTATTCGATAAGGTACAAAGCCTGTTGATCACTATTGAATTTCATAACGATCGA
>NW_026943394.1:0-14422 GCF_024139115.2 Armigeres subalbatus | reverse complement strand
CTTGACTTGGGAAGAGGGCGGAGTAATCAAGAAAAAAATAATCAAATATTCAATACAAAATACAGTTGAAATTTCGATCAATGTTTTACTCATCAACATAATTGTTTTTGAAAGAAGTCGGCACATAAATCTGTAAAAATCATAATACGATGCATTACATTCAATGATTTTAGAAAGCGAAATTTCATTGGTATTTTGAAAACTATAGGAGTTCCGTTCCAACACAGTGTATATTTTGAAGATCCTATTTCATTAGAGTTTCATTTTCATTCTAACATGCCAATTGAACTCGAGCAAAAACGATGCACGCGCCACGAGTGATCGATTGGCCAACTAATAATTATTTGAATTGAACAGTAAATTAGTAAACGATGGGAATTTGAGGAGTGTTATGTCTGTTTGTCTGTGCTTTACATATGAATTCTTGTTTATGCAGATGTATATGACGCATCAAACTAATTTCTGGTGTTACTCTGGTGGTATTACGTGTTTTGTTTGATCTAGAATAAGTATTAAATTGAATTTATTCACATTTAGGCGTGGGGCGCAATTTTCAAATCAATAAAGTTTGATGGGCGGCTTTTCAAGGGGCGCAAAATTTTAAATTTATGGGTAACCAGCTCATGATTTGCCATGACAGCACTGCTTGCATCCAGTCGACCGGGAAAGTTGCGGTGTCCCAGATATTACGAAATAAACGATGCAGTAGTTGAGCGGATGTCATGGGGTCAGCTTTGAGCATCTCGGCTGATATGCGGTCGACCCCTGGGGCTTTATTCGATTTCATGCTTTGGATGGCTGTTTGAATCTCTAGCAGTGATGGAGCTTCGGTATTGACACGTGTTATACGTCGGATCCTAGGCAGATCATGCCGAGGTGGTGATGGCCTGGTTGGCACTTGAAAAAGTTGTTCGAAGTGCTCGAACCAGCGTTTCAGCTGGTCAGTTGGGTCGGTCAATAACTGATCATTCGCGTCTTTCACAGGCATCGTTGCATTCATCTTCGCCACGCTTAAGCGTCGTGAGATATCGTAGAGGAGGCGAATGTCCCCGGTTGCGGCGGCTCTCTCTCCTTCGTCGGCCAGAGAGTCTGCCCACGCTCGCTTGTCCCGTCGACATGAGCGTTTTACTTCCTTCTCAAGAGCCGTGTATCGTTGACGGGCTAAGACTTTGGCTCCTCTGGTTTTCGATCGCTCTATCGCGGCTTTGGCTTCTCTTCGCTCCTCTATCTTCCTCCAGGTCTCATCGGTGATCCATTGTTTTCTCTGGGTGCGTAGTTCACCCAGATTGTTCTCGCTGGTGGCGATGAAGGCATTCTTGATGGCGGTCCATTGGTCTTCCACGCTGCCACCTTCCGGAATATCTGCAGCACGCGTCTCCAGTTCTTCAACGAAGGACCGTTTCACCGTGGCATCTTCCAGTCGGCGTGTGTTGAATCGTCGTCCAACTATTTCCTCCTGCCGACGAATCCGCGCAATGCGCAGGCGTATTTCGCCGATGAGGAGGTGATGATCAGACGCGATATCGGCACTACGTTTATTCCGTACATCAAGAAGGCTCCGTTTCCATTTTCGGCTGATGCAGATGTGGTCGATTTGATTTTCTGTAAAGCCGTCACGGGAGACCCACGTGACCTTGTGAACCGGTCGATGAGGAAGAGCGATCCCCGATCACCATGTCGTTATTACCACAAAATTCTGCGAACAGCTCTCCGTTTTCGCTCATTTCTCCGAGACCATGGCGTCCCATAATGCGCTCATGGTTCGAGTTGTCGGATCCGATCTTCGCATTGAAGTCGCCCAAACAGATCTTGATATCACCCTTCGGAATTCTATCTACGACGGCATTGAGTTGACTGTAGAAGTTCTCTTTGTCTTGCAGATCGGCAGCATCGGTTGGCGCATAACATTGGATTATAGTAAGGTTTCGGGCTGGGCTGAAAACCTCTATAATAAATTTTGTTTGACTATTATCGGCTCTTTCAGTTAGATAAGTATCACGAAAATATCACATCAACTCTATAATAAAGAATAAAAATAAATAAATGAATTTCTGAAGGAATATCCGAAAGAATTCTTAAAGTAATTTACGAAGAAATGTTCAATGGATTTACCGAACAAATAGCTATTGGCATGTACGAAAGTCCGGACCGTAGTAAAACAAACTCAGTTTTGGCTCAGTCTAGAATCAAGACTACATGCCAAGAAAAACTCCTAAAATAACGAGACTACAGATATTCGGATATTCTCAAGAATTCTTTGGGAATTCCCTGCACGAGTTCCTGCGAAAATTTCCACAGTTTTTTTTCATAAATACCTTAAGTGATTCCCTAGGAAAAATATTCAGCAATTAATTCGGTAAGTCATCAAGAAACTCATTCTAAAATACCTTCAAAAACTCCGACAGCAATCCGATCAAGAATTTCTTCAAGACGTCATTAAAAAAACTTCACAAATGAAACCAGGTTTTTCTTTTAAATTTCCCCTAGGAATTGCTTCGGAACTTCTTAGGACCCTTAAAAATTTCTTAAGGAATTCTTCTGGAAATTCCTTCAAAAATTCATATGAGATTCATACTGACCATAAAGAATTCCCTTAGAAATTCTTTTTTTGGAATATTTTTAATAATTTCTACTCATGTAGATGGGTACACTTCCCCACAGTTGTAATGGACTCGACGTGCCCATCTTCAAAGAAGCCATCCCTCAGAAAGCTAAAAAAGGATTGCGAATCTATTTATTAGTCTGTTGGATTACATTGCTAAAATGAGATTCTCTCTATCCCGCGGGCTTCACGTAAGTGTCTCTGGCTACGGGTCCGCCTCCTCCGTTTCATGCCCTTTGCACAGAAGTGCATTGAAAGCAGAATGGCAATTAAATTCGATTGTGCTATTGGGTGGAGCCGCATGCAGAGCAAGACTCAAGCCAGGGTGATGTATAACCACATACATACATACATAATTTTAAAAATTTCTACAAAATTCATTCGGAAATTATTTTAACAATTCCATTGAAATTTTTCCAGGTATTTCATAGGACATTCCATTCCCTCGGAAATTAATCTAGTAATTTCTTTGGAATTTCCAACACCATTTCCTTCCAAAACTGTAGGACGATTTTTAATATATCTCCATACGAATTCCTAGAGCAATTTCCAAAGGATTTCTTAAAGGAATTTCAGACATACTTAAATTTCATAAATAATTTCTTTGGACATTCCTCGTAGAATTCTTTCATGATTTTCTACAGAGATTCCTTCAGAAAATCCTCCAGAAATTACAACAGAGATAAATTCAGAAATTCCTCAAGGTTCTAAGAATTTTCCTCAGATATTCCTTCAGAACTTCCTCCAGGACTTCCTGGAAATTATTTCAAGAAAACCAAGCAATTTCTTTGGAAATTGTTTATCGAAATAAATCCAAACTATTTTTTTAACAGTTCTAGCAATTACAAGGAAGAGCGAAGGAAATGTTCAATTTGTTGGTCGTGCTCCAGCTCCAGAAGCCAAAAGATCAATTTTGCATTCGCATATCATGAGGCTAACATAATGATACTCCATGCCCAGGGAAGCAAAAAAATCATACCAGACTGGGAATCCATACCCGACATTCATTATGGTGTTAATTTGTAGCCGCATTTGTACACATTTAATTTTTTTCCGGGATCTCAGCAATTTGTTGAACTTTTACCGAGATTCGATCAGCCGAGCCCCAGCAAACGTGTTTTTTGCTGAGATTTCTGTCAAAAGTGCTGAAAATCAGCAAATTATTAGCCGAAAACCAGCTAACAAACGTTATTTTTGCCGGGATATCAGTTTTTATTTTGCTAGGCTAACAGCTGTGTGGAATTTGCCGAGCTGTATAAATAAAAACTGAGTGTATAAGCATTCCAACCTTTAAAAAGATGATGAACCACCCAATGCGACCAGAATGAGTTTATTCCACACGAAGTTACATATGAGATTAGAAGTTAATCGCCACGCTCATTGATTTGTATATTTGTAGCCAAGAAGTTTTTGGATGACCTAACATCTAACATGCCAAAGCGAGTTAAAGTGAGAACGATAAAAGTAAACAAATTTGCTAAATTTGATTTATTTGCAATGATGAGCCTTTCCAAGCGCAGAGAATGCATAAAGAAATTTTATTTAAACAACACACCACTGCTGCCCATGATCACATAGTTGACGTATAAGCCAAAATGATCCAAACTCACTTTTTCGCGGATATGGATTCTTCGTACGGTTATACATATGCTCCATGAAAAAATATTAAAGTTTTGTTCGGAAACATTCGAGTTATAGCGATAATTGTTTTTGAAAAAATGGTCATTTGATCGCATAATTTGACGTACCTCCATTACCTGCTGCAATATGAAGCAAAAACCTGCCTCATATTTTATTCACATTCACAATCCACTAATTGAGCACAACATAGGTTTTAGTTTTACTTTTTTGTATTTCAGGAATGCTTTATGATTTGGGCGTAACTGATTTTGTAATAAAATTAATATGCAAGTTCCTGCTAAAGCAAGCATTTCTTGTGCAAACCACGGTATAATCCGGCAAAATAAGCTTTCATCTATCGAGGTGTAGTTCTGGAGAAAAACGTTTACATTCTTTGGAATCAATAAAATAATGTTTGTTTGCTAAATATTGTCGCAAAAAGTCTTGATTTAAGACAATCGCTCTTTCAAAAGGAAGTTTAATATAAAAGAAGAATGAAAATCTATTATTTATTAAAATTATAAAACATATGAACTTTGATGGAAGATTCAAAAGAGCAGGCAAAAATATCAACAAAACCCTGATTAATCCACCTAGCGGTGATAGTGCCTTTTTCGTGCAAATAAAAATAGTATTTTGTCCATAGCTTTCGAGCCCATAGTCCGATCTGGCCAATAGGAAATAATGAGACAGAATTCTGCGTCGGATGCAACTTGTTGCAAGCAAATCGGAAAAAATGAGCGGCACTTGTGCTACAGATACTCTGCAAACGTCTTCTATTTTACTTGTCTTGTAAAATCTTGAAGTTTGATGTGTCGCAAGCTGGATTTTTAGAACCATTCAAAAAGTGAACAATTCCCTCGGGGCATCGTGTTCCCATGGAACTTCCAAAAGTGGACAATGTGCTCATTTGCTCTGAAAATGTGTTCTATTGTATTTGCGTTGCAAAATCGTGAATTTTGATGTATCGCAAGCTGGGTTTCAGAATCCAGCAAAAAGTGACCACTTCCCTGGAGGCACAAAGTTCCCAGGGAACCTCCGGAAGTGGCTAATGTGCACAGATGCTCTGCAAATGTCTTCTATTATATTTGTGTTGCAAAATCATGAAGTTTGATGTGTCGCAAGTTGGGCTCAAAAATGGACCACTCCCCTGGAGGAACCAGGTTCCCGGAACATCTGTAAACGGGTTTTGTAGGTCCAAATGTGCAGTTTCCATTCTCACTATTGGAAAATGATGAATAAAAACGATTGCATCATTATTGAGAGCATTTTCTACTAGTTATCTACGATTAAAAGAAAGTTTACCTATTTTTGACCCCATTTGACCCAGAGGACCCCGTCGATAAAACCGTCCCCAAGGACCCAATCACCAAATCAATACATCTACACAAAAATATGGGGCTTAATGCACCTTTCCTGCATATTTCATGCAAATCGTTCGAAAAACAAGAGAACGGGGGATTTTATAATTTGAAATTGTAGCCCGGGCCGAAACGGGTGTAATTCAATGCAACACAAATTCTAGAACACATAATTTTATGTTTACCATATAATTTTAATTTTCACGGAAAGAGCTATCCGAAAAACCTTTCCCGGAAACTTTTCAAAAGATTTCCCTTCCACAACCAATAAATCGTCGGAACCAACTATGGTCCAATGCACCGAGTTCATCATTGACGTTTGAGCGGTGCGATGTTTACTAAGAATGAATACTTCTTCATTCATCGAGTTCATTCAAGTGTTCATTTTTAGTGAACAGCGCACCATTATAACGTCATTGTATTCATTCGGTGCATTGGACCATAATTATTCTCAAGCGCAATATAACCACACGTAGTAGCCTGATTTTTACGCCATGTTATGGGAACAAACGTTTCACAAAACGTTTGTTTGATCGCATAAACTGTCGTATGCATATTTTGGCCACTTCAATCAAAGGAACGATAATTAATTCCTTGCGGCCTTAAAATAATTACTAATATTATCCATTTAGTCAGATTAGTTTATGTATTTTGTTGATTAATATGAAAATTCGGTTGAAATTAATAAAAATGCGTTTTCCCAACATCGATAGTGTTGGTTGTTACGTCAACTATGAAATCATGGGCAGACTGACACTCCTCCGTCCAACTTGGTGTCACTAACTGTGGTGGATAGCTCAAACAGTAAGTATAGATCACCGTCTTGTGTACGTGTCTCCATGTATGGGTATTGCCTTGGAGCATTCTAGGGTTAGACTAGCGAGTGCGCGAGCACAGTCGATCATTACTTAAGTTGGACGCGTGTGCTAAACATCTCGGTATCACAAGTGGCGACGAGGGTGAAAAAAAAAAAAAAAATCTCGGTGTTTAAGAAATTGGAAGTGTTGATTTTCGAAGTGGAAATAAATTGTTCATCGAATTGTTGCAAAAGAAGATCCAATAACCAGGTAAAGAAAAAAAGAAGTGATTATAAGTGCATGGAAAATTTGGAAATTTAATTGAAAGAAAGTGGAAAAAAAAGAATATCTACCAACCAAAGCTTGTGACCCGCCATATTGCGTTATTCGTATAAGTTTAAGTGAAAAAAAAAGGCAAAGGAAAATTAATTAGAAAGATTTGTGAAATGAAAAAAAAAATTGAATTGTTGGGGAACAAAAAAAAAAGATTTAGTGTGAAAAAAAAAACGAGAATGGTGTTTATAAAATGTGCTTGATAGTGCGTTCTTGCTGGTTAGCGAGAAGATATCAAACTACGACACCTTTTTTTCTCCAAGGTATGTACACACATTTTAAAATTCCTGCAAACATCCAGCCGAAAACGTAATAACTTTAAATAAAATTTGACCACACAGCAATTAACTAAGAACATTTTGCTCGGTCTCCACGCGACATGACGCGCGGCGCGAAAAAAAATGGCGTCTCACAATGAAACAATCATATTCAATACATGTTTCTGTGGAAAAAAAGAAATGAGAGAAATCTCAAAACGCGAATCGTACTCAATCATGCGCTCGCGAAATTTAAATTACATATACGCGCACGTGTTCTATGAAGTACGCGCATGAATTTTCAATTGTATATGCACCACGAGATGAGTGTAAGTACGCAATAACCCGACACATAACTCTTACCCTCTAATGATCAAACGCGAAAACGTACTCACTCACGCGCACCCATAATTCAAATCACGTGTTCCCATCCCACATAGACGCGAATGCTTATCTTGTATGCGCCACGAAATGTGTATGTAACAACGCGCCACGCACTGCTACCGTTGCTGCTGGTACGGTTGTCGGTTGAAGCTTGTGAGCATTCGTTAATCCATTGAGATTGCTGTTGGATGCGCTGCGCTGCACTTAGCAAGAGAGAAGAGAAGCTTAGAAAAGAGAGACGAATGCAGAATAGAGAACAACTAAACTAATGTGATTGAATTCACTAATAAGTTGAAAAGGTATCTGACTGGAAAGTGAAATATTGCTTGCCTAAAACGTGATTCAATTCACTGAGAAGGAAACGAAGATATGCGCTTATACAAGAACAGAGAATAACAGTGCGTTAGATGTTTCCAGCTTGCGCATGAGCTCACTATTACTGGTATGGAATGGAGAAATGAATGATTGCGTTGGTGACTTGGACTCTGTTGAATGCGATTTATGATATGAACGGTGATTTAGCTATTCAAAGTGGAATGAATTGTTTTCAATGTGTGTGTTTTTATTCGAATGAGCGCCAGCAGATTAATAATGTGATTGAATTCACTTACCATGAAAAGTGATTTGATTCACTACATAGATTGAAAGAGCATAACAGGTGATTAAATTCACTATATGAGAACCGGAAAAGAATAATTAGGAAATATGGCGGTGTCATTTGCTATAAAGGATATGGTTTCAATTTCCTGGTTCGTTTGTTCTCAGTATAACGCCAGTCTTGTTGTTTTCGTTAATAGGAAAATGGATTCTGCTGCACGGGAAGTTGTTCACGAGGTGCCATTAGCATCATTTTTCAGTCCGGCGTCGTACAATATTCCCCAATTCAAATTTTCCCATCTTCCACCATCTGAAGTAAGGAATGCTTGGGTTGGTTGGCTACGGTGGTTCGAAAACGTGATGATCGCCACAAGCATTAATGACGGGATAGGTCGTAAAGCCCAAATGCCCATACCTGGAGCTGATACGAATGATGATGATGGTTCTGATCCATACGAAAAGGCGAAACAGAAGCTGACTGAATATTTTTCTCCAAAGCAGCACGAAAGTTTTTAACGATTCCAGTTTTGGTCTATGTCCCCAGCCGACGAGGAACCTATCGAGAAATTTCTCCTTGGTGTTCAGCAGAAAGGGGATAAATGTTTTTTTTTGCCAAAACGAAAATCAATGTCGTCAAATCGTTGTTTTGGATAAGGTTATTCAGAACTCACCTGAAGATCTGAAACGGAAACTGCTGGAAAGGGAAAGTTTAACACTTGACGGCCCAACGAAGATCATCAATGCACATCAGTCAATAAAACAGCAAGCTTCTTTGATGAAATCTGCCTCTAAAGTGGATATCAATCGTCTATCGGTCAGCAAACAACGAGTTCCATACTACAGAGATAGCGGACTATTGGCATATAAGGCGAGGTGTTCCCGATGTGGCCGATTGCAGCATAGAGATGACGAAAAATGCCCTGCTCTGAGTAAAACGTGCCATCGTTGTCACATGAAAGGACATTTTCAGTCTATGTGCAAATCCAATGTTGAACGAACTGTAAGATTATTGACTTAACATTACAATTATTACTTCGAATATTTCATTTTATTACTAATCCAAAAGGGAATGAAGCGAAAACATTCGCCGTACAGGTCGGGTCGTGAATCTAACTACTTCAAGCGGACGAAGACAGTAAGAAACATTGAAACCACTGAGGACAACGACACTAGCCGGGAGGACTTGTCAGTCTACAACATAGTTGATGAAGAAGACGAATTCATTAAATGTTGCGTTGGGGGAGTCGAAATTGATATGCTGATTGATTCTGGTTCTACTTATAACTTGATAGATGACGCGACCTGGCAGCTTTTGAAATTCAATGATGCCAAATTCACTGCTGAAAGACACGATGATTCGAAGCGATTTCTAGCGTACGGAAGGATTCCACTAAAACTATTACCAGTATTTGATGCGGTCCTTGAAATAAAAGATGGTCTTGAAAAAATTTCGACTGAGACAACATTCTACGCAATCGAGGGGGGGGGGGGGCAGCAATCCTTGCTAGGAAAAATTACTGCCCGTAAACTGGGACTTTTACAAGTTGGTCTACCAAGCACTTTTGGGATGAATATCAATCATGTAAAGAATACAAAATCGTTCCCAAAAATCAAAGGTTTTCAATTAACCTTACCAATTGATCGTACCGTTCCTCCCGTTATCCAACCTCTTCGCCGTTGCCCGATCCCCATTCTTGGTCATGTAAAATCAAAGCTAGACGAATTACTGGAAATGGGAATCATCGAACGTGTTACGAAGCCAACTTCGTGGGTGTCCCCCCTAGTCCCTATTATGAAAGACAACGGTGATATCAGGCTGTGTGTCGATATGAGACGAGCTAACCAAGCCATTCAGCGATTGAACCATCCATTACCCGTGTTTGAAGATTTGTTGCCAAAATTCAGCGGAGCCAAATATTTCACGACGTTGGACATTAAACAAGCATTCCACCAGGTTGAACTGGCGGAAGAAAGTCGAGACATCATTACGAACTGGGGATTTTATCGTTATACTCGTCTTTTGTTCGGTGTAAATTACACCCCAGAATTCTTCCAGAGCCTCATGGAAAGCATATTAGCAGAATGTTCTCGAACAGTTGTCTTCATTGACGACATTCTAATGTGGGGTTTGACAGAAGAGGAACATGACATCGCTGAAAAACAAACGTTTTGAATAGATACGGTCTATCACTGAATAACAGCAAATGCAAATTCAAGCAACTCGAAATCCAATTTCATGGACATAAATTGTCTGCTAATGGAGTTCTTCCATCGCAAGATAAAATAAAATCCCTCTGAGAACGTCGACCGCCACGAAACAAGGAAGAATTGCGAAGTTTTTGGGACTCGTGACGTATATTTCCCTTCATTCCCAACTTGGCAAACCGAAAGTCATCCGCTACGAGAACTTTTGAAGAATTCTAGCTATTTTCAACGGCTACCGCAACATAACAGCTGCTTCGAAAAACTGGAAACAAAGAATCACAAACCTGGAACATTTGGGATATTATGATCCTAAAGATCAAACAGTTCTAGTGACGGATGCTTCTGGAGTGGGACTCGGAGCTGTGCTGGTGCAACTGAAAGACAACCTGCCTCGTGTCATCAGCTACGCATCGTGTAGCTTATCAGAAGCAGATAAGCGATATCCCACTATAGAGAAAGAGGCGTTAGGAATTGTCTGGGGTATCAAACGATTCAAAATCTATTTGATCGGAATATCCTTCACATTAGAAACAGATCACCGACCCCTGGAGGTATTATTCTTATGACTATGTTACGAAAGAAACTTCTGAAACTTATGTTACTATTATTCTTATTCAGGTCTTATTTACAACAAATTCACATCCGACAGCTAGTATTGAAAGGTGGTTGCTCAGACTTCAAGCGTTCAGGTTCAGAGTTGTATACAAAAAGGGGTCATCGAATATCGCTGACACACTATCACGTTTGGCGGCACATGTCACTGATAACTCTTGGCAAGAAGACTCAGATTGCTCAGATGTTTATATAAGGAGGACGATGGTGTCAGCTTTGGCTGCACTGATCGATTACACTAAAGAGTCAGACTATGATCAAGACATGGAAAACACAATTCGGTCTATCCAAGAAACCGCTGCGATTGACATTTCGGAGGTTACTGTGGCTACTGAAATTGATGGTGAGCTGCAGGCCGTGAAAGATGCGATAATGACGGATAACTGGTCCTTAGTACAAGTTAAACAATATTCCGCATTTCGTACTGAACTATCGTATGCGAACAACCTTGTCCTTAGGGGGTCGAAGTTAGTAATTCCAGCAGTTTTGAGGAACAGAATGTTGATGCTAGCTCATGAAGGGCATCCAGGTCAATCCACTATGAAAAGACGTTTACGAGACCGATGTTGGTGGCCAAACATGGACCAAGAAGTAGTAAAGGCATGTGAAAAATGCGAAGGCTGCCGTTTGGTACAGATTCCAGATCCCCCAGAACCTATGTCGCGTAGACCATTGCCGGATAAACCCTGGATAGACATTGCAATCGATTTCCTCGGTCCGCTGCCATCTGGGGAGTACATTTTGGTGGTAATCGATTATTTCAGCAGACACGTTGATGTTGAGATAATGACGAACATTACTGCTAAGGAAACAATAAAACGGCTGGATAAAATTTTTCGTATTTGGGGTATTCCACGTACTATTACACTAGATAACGCGAAGCAATTTGTCGCAATCGAATTCGATGAGTACTGTCGAATGAAAGGAATAATCCGGAATCATACGTCACCGTATTGGCCCCAGGCGAATGGGGAGGTAGAACGCCAGAACCGCTCCCTTCTAAAGAGGCTGAAAATCGCCAACGCATTGTACGGCACCTGGCGTGCGGAGCTGGATCGATATTTAGATATGTATAACAATACACCGCATTCAACCACCGGTAAGACTCCGAATGAGCTCCTTCAAAATCGAAAACCACGCTCGAAGCTTCCTGATCTGGAAGATCTCTCTACAGCAGTTACTTTTGCAGATTTCTCTGATCGAGATAAAGCTCAGAAATTTTTGGGAAAAGAACGAGAAGATACCAATCGTAGAGCAAAGCTAAGCGACATCGCGATTGGTGATGTCGTTCTTATGCGAAATCTACATCCTTCCAATAAGCTCTCGACTAACTTCTTGAAAGAGAAGTTCCTGGTTGAACATCGCAACGGTTCAAACATTTCTGCAAAATCATTGGAAACAGGAAATCATTCGAAAGAAATGTTTCTCATTTGAAGAAGATTTCAGATTACACACAAAGTATCGCCGAAACGGATATGCCCCCAAGCAACCATGAAGATGAACAACCTCGACGTTCGGAAAGACTACGGCAACTATCCAATAGTTATAATTCAGGTAAACACTAAATTTAGCATTAGCATTAGCATTAGCATTGAGCAATTCGCACAAATTCGTAGGTGGTACAAGCCTGGATTATTGTATGAGAGTAGCATCACTTTCATCCGTTACCACAGATATTGATTTGGGACTAATCACTATCTCTTAGATGGAAGCAATGCACTCTCCAATAGCCCGGATCTGTCCTGGCCACGTCCTTGCGAATGCTGGGGAAGAGGGAGGATGGTTAGTTGGACACCTACTTAAGAAAGATGCAGAGAACTCTACGACCTCTCATAGGTGCCACGGGAGGTTTTGGAATTGTTAGTATGGAAGGTTATAACAGTAGGAATCGTGTTGGTAGAACGTGAAACACAGAAAGAACTATGATAGAAATACAAAGTAGGAAAGGGACGAACCTGGAATTGAACCCACGATCTACTGCTTATAAGGCAGAAGCGGTAGCCACTAGACCACCGAGCTCGTCCAATTCAGGTAAACACTAAATTGTGAGAAAAATAAGTTTTGCTTTACCTTAAATTTATATGAATATTAAATAACCAAATAATAATAAAATTATCTTTTCTTTATAAAAAAGGGGATGTGGTGGATAGCTCAAACAGTAAGTATAGATCACCGTCTTGTGTACGTGTCTCCATGTATGGGTATTGCCTTGGAGCATTCTAGGGTTAGACTAGCGAGTGCGCGAGCACAGTCGATCATTACTTAAGTTGGACGCGTGTGCTAAACATCTCGGTATCACACTAACCATTATTAAACAAATTACTATAATGTCCGTCTATCATCTCTGGCTTGTAATGCTTGTACGAAAACCCATTTTTCTGCGACTGTGGCTATGGCCCTGAAAAGAGCCGTTTTTGTATACCTTTCGACTTCATTCGGATTCAGCTGGAGCTGATGGCTTCGATTCCCTCAGACGACGTGCTTGACCAGCTTGTTCGGCAACAGGAAGTAGCGCACCTTACGGCTGGAGACCGTTGAGCTTGTGTCGTAGTGGGTCAGACGGGAAGCTTGTTATCGAGCTTGACGATGTTCTTCAGGTCTTTCTGCTGCCGCCTCCTCGCCCACGTCTTTTTTTCGCTGCCTACCGCCGCCATCTTTAATGCCATGCTTCAGTTCAGTACTGCTGGTGTGTTTTGAAGGGATATTATACATAATGAAAATCGTGCACTGGATCAAAAGGCCCGTAGCTAACATCGATCTAATGTCTGTGTTGAGAAGGCATGAAAGAGATTGGCTTGGTTCTGAAATTAATACTGGGTATGACACGAATTAAAATTTTCAAAAGATTATCGTAGATAATCTTGAGTTTCGATTAAATTGAGAAATTACTTGATATTTTTTTAGTCGACTGATACACAAATCTCCGGAATCCATCGAAGGATGAGTGTATTATTAACGTTTAAAATTCTACGTAATTTTGTGACGGTGGAAGACGTTGTTCATCGTCAAAAATCTACTCCTCCGCTTATTTTTCGTTGCAACCAAAAATAAGTGCCAGATAGCCTGGGAAAAACATATTTCCAGAGACGTTTGAATCTTTGTTTACAAAATCACATACGTCCTTTTGAATAAGTACCCGAGAGTTTGGTATTTTTGAAAATTTTGCCACCAAGTGGTGGATTGTTTCGGTAAATGCTTTGATAGCATTACACATCTATGAGTGCCTTAGAAAATGATTATGAAAGTTGTAATTTTGTTTCAAGACACAATAATAAAACAAGACAAAATTGGATAAATGACAGAGTTGATGCGACATAACAAAGCAATATCTCTTTCGAGGAACAGAATGATGAAATCTGCTTAACTTTTCAAAGGTCCTAAGTAACATTTTTTCATGAATTAATTTGAATAGCGCAATCAACAGACCAATATGAAAGCTTTTGATTGCACTACTCAAATTAATTCATGAAAAAATGTTACTTAGGACCTTTTGAAAAGTTAAGCGAGAAATCAGAGATTGTAAGCTTCCCAGTGTTGCAAATACAATGCTAACTTGGATGTATTACTTCCATAATTGTAGTATTGATCAACTGTCTTTCCTTACTAATCTTTGGGGCAATGCTTCTATTCCCTTTATCCCCTTACGCTTCGGTT
>NW_026943393.1:0-15102 GCF_024139115.2 Armigeres subalbatus | reverse complement strand
TGTTTCCAGGTAGTAAACATACTCCATTCATATCACTAATACGAAGTAGTTTATGACTTAGAAATGCAAAATGTGAATAAATTGGGACGAAATAAGTTCAAGCCGAGAACGTGTAAAACAAAATCGGGAAGTGACAAAATCGGGCGAATATCGCAAAGCGCACGTACCACATTGAAAACAGGCTGGTAGACCTTTAGTTACTCATGTGGATCTAAATTATTTCTCCAGAAATGTTTTGGATGACCATTAGCATGTAAATCTTAAGGCCTTACTCAAGGTTCTTGGATAGCCATGAACATATTCCATGAACGCATTCTATCCTATATATCACAAAACACAAATCCAAGCCATATGAGTTTTTTTTGAAAAACTTCAAATACTTGAAAGTGATGATGAACTGCTTATTATGCATCATGGATTATAAGTGCTCACATAGAACAGACGTGCGTCTTAATTCGCGCGGTTGTGTAAAACATTGTATTGGTCATTATGAAGTATGTCGTTATGCCCCCGTTGTGCGGTGCTAGTGTGCTGACACTTTTAACCGCTAGTGTTCTTTCTGATTCGCCACTAGATGGTAGCATTACCTTGTTTACGTAGTGTAAGACAACGCCATCGCTTGGTGAGAATGGGTTTGTATGTCGGGCGGTCTGCGTTGGCGACGCTAGGGAGCGTTACACACGTTTTCAACAAAAAATTGTATGCCTCCCTGTCGGATCTCCGTGAGTGCTATGAATACGCCGAAAATGCTTTCACATGCGCTGGTATTTCTGAGGTCCTAATTTCATTGGGTCATTAGTTGACTTAAAATACTTGAAAATATGGAAAATTTGCTTATTATGTAGTCATATATCTACATGCAATGGACTCATGGCCATAGCCGTTGTTAAATCACTTGAAATACCTGTTGTTTAAACGCTGAACCTTTAGTACTATTCCAAGACTTCTTGGCACACAGTAATTATTGCTTTGCTAGCCTGCGGCTATTTCTCTCAGGGTCGGCGCTCTGTTTGCTTCGAGTTACTTACACTTATCTTTACCTAGAAACCACGTGAACTTAAGACAGCCAAATGAAGGGAAACCAGGGGTGACATTGCGCATCTCGAATCGAATCACTCGATTCGTACGTTTTTGCATTCGTTTCGAAAAAAATGCGGCATTATGTATTTCGTTCGACTTCATTCAGTCGCAGTACAAGATTTCGAATGGTGGTGTACTAGCTCAATCGAGTATGTTCTGTCAAACGAAATGTAAACAGAGAGAATAAGAGATAGCTGTCTCCGTGTTTATCATGCCGCCCGCTGGAGAGACAACCTTCAGCGCATTGCGAATGTGAGTACCTATACAAAGAGAATAAGAGTAATTTCATCTGCGTGTAGCGTTGCCTGTTGGAAAGGCATCCTTCATGGCATGAATTGGCAGTTAATTTATAAACAAGCAAATCGTGCTCAATAACTATAAAAGCAATATTATTTATTGAGCTGTTGAAACCAATTAAAACATTATTAAAACAAACATGTCGTATCGATGTTTTATAAATTGAGATATAGCTACGACACAAATTATAAGTTTTATTATTCGGCAACTCGGCCGTACGAAAACCATTTTGTTTTTGTTAACCCTTATGCGGCCGACGGGGTACCCGTGTTCCTTTTTCAAATTCAAGTGGTGATATTTCAATGAATTTTTATAGCTGAAAGCTGAAACTCGGTGACATCTGAGAACTCCATAAAATGTAGCATCTGTGAGAAAATCACGTTGATTCAGTGAGGAGGGACGTGGGGAGGGGCATCTGATTTTTTTTACCACGTGGATGGCCGACAGGGTACCCGTGTTCCTATAAATTGATATTTTCATAACTTTTACAATTTTCAACCGATTTGGATAATTTTGACAGTTTTGGAAACAGAAACTCATATACTTTTTGTCCATTGTCAAGGTTTACAGCTTTTGTCAAGAAATCTTTGAAGTAAGGCTTAAGAGTCTACACACGTAACCGAAGGACTATCAACCAGTTTCAAATATATTACATGCTCATTGCGCTTCTTAGAATAGTCGGTGTTCACAGTATATATTCTGGGTCTTTAAAAACCCCTGGAGTAAGGCCTAAGTCATCCAAAAAATCCCTGGAATAAGATCTTATGGTCTGCTAAAGTAACCAAAGGTCTAACGTAAAGTAACCAAAGGTCTAAATTCAAAAACGGTACATGCTCTTTATGGTGCTTAGCATATAATGCTTTCACAGTATATGTTCCAATGACCTTTTCTTAAAACATGTTTGCATTCCAAGTAGTTCTTGTTGCTGCCATTTATTCCAGGTAGTCTACAGGTAGTCTAGTAATGGAGGCAGTTTACGAAGAATAAACAAGTTGCGTGACCCCTTCTTGGTATATGTTTGTATTCTAAGTTGTTCTTGTTGTTGTCATGGGCTCCAGGTAGTCTACGAACTCCATAGAGTCAAGATCTGTGGATCAACCTCAGTAACGGAGGCAGTTATTGAAGAATAACCAAGTTGTGTGACCTCTTCTTGGTATTAGATTGTAATCCAAGTAATTCCTGTTGTTGTTATTGGTTCCAGGTAGTCTACAAACTCCATAAATTCAAGGTCTGTGGATCAACCTCCGTAATGGAGGCAGTTAATGAAGAATAAACAAGTTGTGTGACCCCTTCTTGATATATATATCTGTTTTTCATGTAGTTCTTGTTGTTGTCGTGAGTTCCAGGTAGTCTACACACTTAACTCATTTTACCGTATTCGGTAAATTTTACCGAAATCTCAACAGCAGAACTGTTCGGTAATTTATTTTACAGATTTTTTGTAACTTTTTCCATTGCTCAACTGTCAAAATCACCGAAAATAAGTTTAATTATTTACCGAACAGTTCTGCTGTTGAGATTTCGGTAAAATTTTACCGAATTCGGCGATTTATTTCAAGTGTGTACGAACTCCATACAGTCAAGGTCTTCGGATCAATCTCCGTGATGGAGGCAGCTATCGGAGAATAAACAAGTTGCATGATCCCTTCTTGGTATATGTTTGTATTCCAAGTAGTTTCTGTTGTTGTCGTGAGTTCCAGGTAGTCTATGAACTCCACGCAGTCAAGGTCTTCGAATCAATCTCCGTAATGGAGGCAGTTATCGAAGAATAAACAAGTTGTGTGACCCCTTCTTGGCATATGTTTGTATTCCAAGTAGTTCTGGTTGTTGTCGTGGGCTCTAGGTAGTCTACGAACTTCATAGATTCAAGGTCGGTGGATCAACCTCCGTAATGGAGGCAGTTATTGAAGAATAAACATGTTTTGTGATTCCAGGTAGTCGTGAGTTCCAGGTAGTCTACGAACTCCATACAGTCAAGGTCTTCGGAACAATCTCCGTAACGGAGGCGTTTATCGAAGAATAAACAAGTTGCGTGACCCCTTCTAGGTATATGTTTGTGTTTCATGTAGTTCTTGTTGTTGTCGTTAGTTCCAGGTAGTCTACGAACTCCATACAGTCAAGATCTTCGGATCAATCTCCATAATGGAGGCAGTTATCGAAGAATAAACAAGTTGCGTGACCCCTTCTTGGTATATGTGTGTATTCCAAGTAGTTCTTGTTGTTGTCGAGGAATCCAGGTAGTCTACGAGCTCCATAGAGTCACGGTCTGGGGATCGCCCTCGATAACGGAGGCAGCGTTTGAAGAATAAACGAGTTTTGTGACCCCTTCTTGATATATGTTTGTATTCCAAGTAGTTCTTATTGTTGTCGTGGGCTCCAGGTAGTCTACGAACTCCATAAATTCAAAGTCGGTGGATCAACCTCCGTAATGGAGGCAGTTATTGAAGAATATTTATTTATTTATTTATTTATGAGATAAACAAGTTGTGTAACCCTTTCATGGTATATGTTTGTATTTCATGCAATTCTTGTTGTTGTCGTGAGTTCCAGGT
This sequence comes from Armigeres subalbatus, assembly GCF_024139115.2. Taxonomy (NCBI): domain Eukaryota; kingdom Metazoa; phylum Arthropoda; class Insecta; order Diptera; family Culicidae; genus Armigeres; species Armigeres subalbatus. The sequence continues at coordinate 11,173 of NW_026943393.1, read as the reverse complement.
AGTCTACGAACTCCATGCAGTCAAGATCTTCGGATCTATCTCCGTAATGGAGGCAGTTATCGAAGAATAAACAAGTTGCGTAACCCCTTCTTGGTATATGTGTGTATTCCAAGTAGTTCTTGTTGTTGTCGAAGACTCCAGGTAGTCTACGAACTTCATAGAGTCAAGGTATGGGGTTCAGTATGGTAACGGAGGCAATTATTAAAGAATAAACAAGTTGTGTGACGCCTTCATGGTATTTGTTTGTATTCTAAGTAGTTCTTATTGTCATTGGTTCCAGGTAGTCTACGAACTCCATAGAGTCAAGGTCTGTGGATCAATCTTCGTAATGGAGGCAGTTATTGAAGAATAAACACGTTTTGTGACCCCTTCTTGGTATATGTTTGTATTCCTAGTAGTTCTTGTTGTCGTGGGCTCCAGGTAGTCTACGAACTCCATAGATTCAAGGTCTGTGGATCAACCTCCGTAATGGAGGCAGTTATTGAATAATAAACAAGTTATGTGACCCCTTTTTGGTATATGTTTGTATTCCATGTAGTTCTTGTTGTTGTCGTGAGTTCCAGGTAATCTACGAACTCCATACAGTCAAGATCTTCGGATCAATCTCCGTAATGGAGGCAGTTATCGAAGAATAAACAAGTAGCGTGACCCTTTCTTGGTATATTTGTATTCCAAGTAGTTCTTGTTATTGTCGTGGGCTCCTACGAACTCCATAGAGTCAAGGTCGGTGGATCAACCTCCGTAACGGATGCAGTTATTGAAGAATAACTGGGAGGGACGGAAGGTAGCGGTTTTCCTCCAATACCTTTTCCGAACTTAATCTATCATATGTTGTGCATATGCATAATCGAGTTTCAGACATAGTAATTAATTTCCACTCCGGGTGGCTCAATACCCGGAACAGAGGCTATTAACTTTGAATGTACTGAACTCGAAAGGCGATCTCTCTTCGCTTATGTGGTCGGGTTGGGATCTGACGACCAACTGGCACAATCTCACACAACCCTACTTCATCGAGCGCCGTTGGTGATGAAGCAAGTGTGTAGGAGCCAGATAATACTCATCCTACTTGGTTGGCATTGTACAAAAACATATATGAGAGAGTTAGTTCTGAGAATGTATTGTGAGAGTTCGGCTACATGCCCGGGGCTGTGAATTTGGTTTCATCAGTACCCGCAAAGCTGCGGAGGACGACGGAGGTCCTTCGTAGCTTAGTAAGGAAAACACCTGTCTAGCGTACTGGTGCGTCGCAGCATGCGTGAAATAATAAAAATGACAGTTGTGCGTTGCTTCCGTATCGAGTGGTGTGCCCTCGGAAACGCGAGCACTTTGAAACTTGGATTCCGTAAGGAGTGACCTTAAAGACCCTCTAGATATTCGTGTAAGCCTAGAAGTCTTACTCCATAAATCCCTAGGAAGGCCATTAGCATATGCCATGAACGCATTTTATTCATGGACCCCAAAGGCATGTACCAAATTTAAAACAGGCTGATATATCTCTGGTGTAGATCCTAATGCCTTACTTCAGGGTTTTCTTGGATGACCATGAACATTTGAAATGGGTGCATTCTATTCTACGTACCATAAAAGGCATGTTACGCGTGAAGTTCTTCAGGATTGTTCAAGTGTTCTCTTGGATACCCATGAACATATGCAATGAAAGCGGTATATTCTATGTACCACAAAAGGCATATGCCACTTTTGAAACAATCCAAAAGGTATCTGGGTACCCATGCAGATTTAAAGGCCTATTCCAGGGTTTTCTTGGATGACCATGAACCTATGCAATGGACGCAATCCATTCTATGTACCACAAAGGGCATGTAACACTTTTGAAAAAATCTGAAAGATCTTTGGTTACGCGTGTAGATCTTAAGGCCTTTTCCAGGGTTTTCTTGGATGACCATGAACATATGCAATAAAGGCGTTCTATTCTATGTACCACAAAGGGCATGTACCAGTTTTGAAACAATCTTAAAGATTTTTGGTTACGCGTGTAGATCTTAAGGCCTTTTCCAGGGTTTTTTGGATGACCATCAACATATGCAATGAAAGCGCTCTTTTCTATGTACCACAAAGGGCATGCACCACTTTTGAAACAATCTAAAAGATCTCTGGTTACGCGTGTAGACCTGAAGGCCTTTTCCAGGGTTTTCTTGGATGACCATGAACATATGCAATGAAGGCGCCAGAGGACTTATCCGAGAGATTTCTTCGATAGCGCAGAACATATGTAGTGATCACATTTGATTTCAAGATGCGCAAAGAGCATGTACCACTTTTGAGACAAGTCCATAGACCCATGGTTACGAGTGTAGACCTTAAGGCCTTACTCCAGAGATTTCTTGGATGACTCGGAACATATACTGTAAACGCATTCTACGCTAAATACCACAAAGAGCATGTACCGTATTTGAATTTGCATAATAGGCCTTTGGTTACGCGAGTAGATCTTCAGGCTTTACTCCAGAGATTTCTCGGATGACTAAGAACTCATTTCAGGGATTTTTGCATTACCCGAAGCAAATACTGTGAACACCTTCAATTCTAAAAAGCGCAAAGAGCTTGTAGCATATTTGAAACTGGTTGAATGGCCTTTGGTTACGCGTGTAGACTCTTAAGCCTTACTTCAACGATTTCTTGTATAACCATGGGCATAAGCTGTAAACCTTGACAATGGGCAAAAAATATATGAGTTTCTGTTTTCAAAACTGTCAAAATTATCCAAATCGGTTGAAAATTGTTGAAGTTATGAGAATATCAATTTATGGGAACACGGGTACCCTGTCGGCCACCCACGTGTGTTTTTTTTGTTGGCCGCATAAGGGTTAAATGTCTTGGCTGTGCATGGCTTTGCTAAAGCATTTGTTTAGTTTGATTGCTCTAATTGTAATCAAGTGTCGGTCTTCCACCGTCATTAGTCGTCTGAGTACACGCGACCGCATGCGTAGAGCAATCAAACTCATCAAATGCTTTAGCATTTATTATATTTATTCGAGTTTATGCCACAGATCCAATTTTGAGCTAAATAATTTGAAGCTAAAAAAGGATTTGATAATAAATTACTTTGATGTTTCCATGTGTTAGTTAGATGCACCTGGGTCATCTCTTGCGCGTTTTTTTTATAACTCAACTATTTTTACGTAGATTTTGGAATATATACGTTTTTACGCAGATTTACCCCATAGATTTTTCACACGGTTTATCGAAATCGTCAAGAAAAAATCGTGAAAACTGCAAAAAAAAAAAACGATTTAAGTTGAAGTCGTTTTTACGAGGATTTCGGGATTATTAAAGATTGCATATTGTCTGGAAACTATAAACGTAGGTATACTAATGATATTCTTTCCTTCAAGATACAATAATGAAACAAACATTTATACTCTTCCCGTAGAGAAATAATAACAAACAAAACTTTCATCAAGAAATGACTCTCGAACAACATTCGAAAGCTATAAAGGTGACGAGTGATTTTCATTCGACTTGAGTCGTTTTTCAGTGTACTATCGAGTCTCCATAATGCCAAAACATCTCGTTATTCTTGTACCTCCTCGAGCATATATGTATAGTATGAGTATACTCGAACGATGAGTCGTTTTCGAGATCGAATCGAAAGCCGTAATGCCAAACATGTTCGACTCGATAGAATTACGTTCGAATCGAGATGCACAATGCCACCCCAGGTCTATCTTTGCATAGAATAAGTGGCACCAACACATGAGGGTAGGCTTTACATTATTTTATTTTTTTCATTTGAACATTAGGTTTGAGCCACTAGAGGAAGGAAGGGGGAAGCATCGATGCGGCCGTACCAAAGCACCTTAACTCAACTGAGTAGAAGAGGATCGTCATACTTGCGTCGTTGTTGCTGAACAAGGCAGCCACCATGAGTGGCCTTTCGATGGAGTGCTTCGAGAACAGCAGGCAGGGCTGCCAGTTCGGTGCTTAATTTGTGGTTGATTTATTGATATTTTTCGGTGAACAATAACTATACGCCATTTGTTTTTCTGTTTCGGTCTACTACTACCACGTGATCGTGATCGCCCAGCAGATAACGAGGTGGAAATTGCTGCGGTGATTGAAATGCGTCTAAAGATGGTTGAGACAAGGTAGTAGACCGAAACGTCACGCAGAAAAACAAATGGCGTATAGTTATTGTTCAACGAAACATATCAATAATCAAGCTCATATTGAGTAACGGTGATTAAACCAATCAAATGAGATGCTTACTTGTCGGCCCACAGAAGACCCTTCACGGCCAGTTGGAATGATCTTGAGTATCTCGGTGAACTGTTTCGACAGAGTAGCAGTGTTCAGTGGTCTTTTCGGTATCCAAGAGAAGCCTGACATGGCTCGATGGGATTCGGAGGGTTACTTCGGGCAGGCAGGTAGCGTCGTTGGTGGTGGTCCTTTGTTGCCGGACGAGTGACTTCGGAACGTCGAGGATGGCAGGCAGCTTAGCTGGTTCGATGGTCACATACCATCTCACGGGTGACTGGATCGTTTGGTTCGTAGCCGAGAGAACCCTAAGTGGTTCTGGGCGCCAGCCGTTTCTGAACGGCCACTTCACATGGAGTGTTTTCGCCACGAAATCCATTACTGCTGGCCTACCACGTGTTACGAAGGCGGATTGGGCTTGTCCAGGAAATCCCGCCTAGTTGCTCCTACGGTCGACCTTCGGAGGATGAATCCAGCCAGTCTTCTTCTTAGTCGATGTCTCTCGGGCTCACAGACGGAACAGCAACGCATCGGATAATGAACTCTAGCAAGCGGGGTGAATCCTCGGACCTCACTAGAGCCCTCACATCCAAGACTGTGGTTGCCGCTTACCGTTGCGTGTGGCTCGACGATAACAAAAACTCGTCAATCACCAGCCCGGAGCTCGCCGATTCTTCCTTCTTTCGCTTCCAGAGTCCAGAAATGAACAACACCGTGGCGATACGAATGGCGAATTCTACGCAACACCAGCTATTCTTCGACTGTTCTTCACAATTTAATGGGAAGCCTATCACTCGGCCCGTCACTTCAACGCACTTCGAACTTTTACCACGAGGCTCACAAAAAGGGATATACAGTCCCATCCCAATTTTGGCAACACCCGTTTTTGTCTAGCCCCGATTTTGGCAACACCCGTTTTTGGCAACATTTTCTTCCCGATTTTGGCAACAATCTCGAAAATATTTTTTTTATTACTTTTTAGAGCTAACACCTTTTAATAAATATTAAGCGGAGCCCACTGTATACATCATAATACAGCCAATACTGCATGAGGGATCCAGAAGCAAGCAAGCCCCAGTAGGTTTAATTGCTAGTGATTAGCACATTCGATTTTCTAAATGCGCTATATAGCCATCAAGCCGTTTTGCTCATTATGCGCCTTTTTTGTGATATCAGCCGAGAAACTGTCATTTTATCCGTCTTTCTGCTGATTCCCGTACAGATTATAAGCAACAATTTATTTTAAGGAGTCTTATTGTTTAAAATTCACGCAAATTTGTCTAGCGATTAATATTAGAAAACAGTTAGCTTTTCCAGTTTCCTGATGTGTCAATTGCACAACGAGCCTTTTAATTCCAGCATGTTTGCCAACAGTTCAACAGTAATGGTAAGAGTTTGGTAACATGTAACCGTATGCCTCTCGAGCAGGCTTTGGAAAAAATCAGATCAAGAGAAAAAATCGGGTTGATCTAAGCCAACTTGATGCACTGCCGCGGGGCAAGTTATGAGCTTCCTAAAATCTTTGAAATTTGACGTTCGATTATTCACCGTTTATTGATCTTCAACGCTCACCAATGGAAGTCTTTTAAGTAAAACTTGGTAGCACAACAATGAGCGTCGTTACGGTGCGCTATTAGAAGAAGCCATTCAACAAAGCGGGGTACTAATGCAAAAATCGTTGCTTACATGAATACCTCACCATGGCTTGGCTTGTTAGACGGTGTTGCTCATTGTTTATCACAGCAACAATTGCTCCTACTCGATGTTTGGCATCCATTTGAGCGAGACAGTTCACTCATTGGCTATAGATGCTACGATTGCAATAGATCAATGCTCACTCACACTTCCAATGCTTGCTTTCGAGTGTTCTGTTTGTGATGGCGAAGTGTCAGAAGTGGAGTACCTCCTGTCAAGTTTCCATGAGATCGCTGGTGTAATTCTAGGTCTAGCTGCTTCGATAGGCGAGTGATGCGTCCCATGTGGTTTTATTATTATTTATTCAGCCTAAGGCCGGAGTGGCCTCTGCGGTACATAACAATCATCTCCGTCCACTGCTGCACGTTACCAGTCACGCAGTCTACGGAGGGTCCGTAAATCGTCTTCCACCTGATTGATCCACCTTGATCGCTGCACACCTCGCCTTCTTGTGCCTGTCGGATCGTTGTAGAGAACCATTTTTACTCCAAGTGCGCGTTGGTCCTCCACAAGCATTGTCCGGATATCGTGTCCAAGGAGGACTACCGTCATCGGTTTAATAGGGAGTCTGGTTGGTACGGCGGCGAACTCTATTCGTTCGGAGTGTTTTTTGGTACGTACCAAGGTACGTACCAAGGTACGTACGCTTTCCTGCCACGTTGCGTCTCCGAATTTGTCTGCTGGTATCGTTATCGGAGGTCAAGTGAGCCCAAGTACACGAATTCTTCAACAACCTTGGTTTCGGCGCTATTGATACAAGCTCGTGTTGAATGGCCGTTGTCTTCTCTTGAGCCTACTTCATCTTCATCGTGTTTATGACTAGTCTGATCTGCTTTGCTTACCTCTTCTGTCTGATGTAGGATTCTTCCATCTTTTCAAAGTTATAATAATGAAAGTAGTGCATGGAGAACTGTAGTCCAGTGTAGTTAATCCATACTCACACTACATTGGATTCGCCAACCAATGCAGAATGCAGAATTCCGTTAGAGGTCGTACACATATTACGTAAACACTTATGGGGGGAGGGGGTCTGTCGTTTTTTTACGCACTTTATAAATAAAAATCATTTGTATGAAAAAAATCTTACATAAAGGGGGGGGGTCGAAAATCCCATAAAAATTGCTTACGTAATTATTGTACGACCCCTTACCATTTTTTAAAACAATGATATGTCTTATGCCTTCCGTTCATTTTTTCCATAACGCCATAGAAAATTGTGCACAGAACTTTACTCTTAATCACACCAACCACAAGAAAATTTGCGTACAATAGAAACGTTTTTTTATCACAATTTTTTGTAAGGACGTGGCCGACGCTATTGTTAATTTCAAATATTATTTATTATTCAATTTGTATTATGGAATTTGCTAATTAGTTACATTATCGTTTGATTACCATTCTTGAGTTTGTTTCAATTTTGTTTGAACTACAATCTCCGAGTCATGAGTAATAGCAAAAATGTCAATTATGATGCATGTGCATTAGACTGGCCCAGGAAACAAAAAGTTGTCTAATTCCACGGGGCACCCCCCAGGATTGTGTCTTTGGGTGAGAAAATCAATCTCTGAAAATATCAGCTCAATCGCTTGTTGCATAAGCTGGCGCATTTGATTTGAAGTTTGTATGGGGATCTCAGCCAAAATGTATAGGAAAATACACCTCCGTCACTCATTCGATCTGGAAATTGGTTCTGATTGCTCGATTGACCTCAGAATTGCAAAAACGGCAGTTGGTATGCTACAGAACAATTTCACAGAACATTGTATGATGATTAAATAAACTTTTATATGGGTTTCGGCTGATGCGATTCGATCAAAAACTCCAAAAATACACAAATCAGCTCCTAATAAGTCAGCCGAAAATTATAAAAAAGTTCATTTAATCATCATGCAATGTCCTGGGAAATTGTTCTGTAGCATACCAACTACCGTTTTTGCAATTTGAGGTCAATCGAGCAATCAGAATCAATTTCCAGATCGAATGAGTGACGGAGGTGTATTTTCCTATACATTTTGGCTGAAATCCCCATACAAACTTCAAATCAAATGCGCCAGCTTATGCAACAAGCGATTGAGCTGATATTTTCAGAGATTGATTTTCTCACCCAAAGACACAATTCTGGGGGGTGCCCCGTGGAATTCGACAACATTTTTTTCTCCCCATAGTAATCTGGGCCAGTCTAATGTGCATCACTTAAACACACTCCACATACTTTATTGTACATTTTCCAAGTATTTAGCTTCGATAATGTAAACAAAAAAAAAAATTGTATGAAATTTTTTTCTTCGGCAACATCCCCATTTTGGCAACATTAAAATCCGGTCGTGTTGCCAAAATCGGGAAGGGACCGTATTTTAAAAAACTTTTCTGCTTGCCTTTTCACGTCTATCCTTCTTGACTAGCAGACGCAGACTCAACTTTTTTTCATCTCGTAGACCAATCTACTCATTCTCTCCCTCTATTCCGAAATAAAGCAGGAGTGCCACCATTGTAGATGGTAAACCACATAGATAGAGATGCTAGACGTATACTCCGGAACACGGCAAATGCTGGGTAAAGCGTACCATTGGTGCTTCGCGTACCTGAAGGAATAAAATAGACCCCATCTCGCGGTCCTTAGCCTCTTACCCAGCAACTCTTATCCCTTACTCCCCGTGGTGCTGGCCGGGATACGAGCAACCTTAGGGAAGATCGGGTAACCAGCCCCGGTGGGAACTATGGTCGTATACTGTCAGGGATGGGGTGGGGGGGGGGGGGGGGTTTGCTCCTCTCCGGAGGTGCAAATCTTACTGAGCGTCTGTTCTCCATGTCAGGATAGGCTCACAACAGCGTCTGTTCTCCATGTTAGGGGCGGCTGATCATTGTCTGAGTGCCAGCGAGGGACTCTAAGTGAAACTGTGCACCATGGTCCACCGGGAATAAGGAGGAATGGTTCTCCGAAAATTTAGGGGGTTTGGTGTTAGGCCTTGCAAGCCAGCCTGTAAAAAACATACGCAAGGAACAATCAACAAGATAGTACGGACCGGAACAATCGGCGAAAACCACTGAGACGAAAAGGGACTAGCGATTGGAAACTTGGTTCGTGGAACTGTAGATCTCTCAACTTCATCGGGAGCACATGCATACTCACTGATGGGCTGATATGTTCAAGGACCTTGGACTCGGCATCGTAGCGCTGCAGGAGGTTTGTTGAAAGGGATCAATGGTGCGAACATTTAGAGGTAATCATACCATCTACCAGAGGTGCGGCAACACACACGAGCTGGGAACAGCTTTTATAGTGATGAGCGATATGCAAAGGCGCGTGATCGGGTGGTGGCCGACGTCAACATCATTATAGGAGATTTGAACGCACAGGTTGGCCAACAGGAGAAGTTTAGACTATTGGGAAGTTCAGCGCTCACCGGCTGACGAACGAAAACTGCCTACGACTAATTGATTTCGCCACCTCCAAATTTGGCCATTCACAGCACCTACTTCCAACACAGCCTTCCGTATCGGTACACCTGGAGATCACCACTGCAGACAGAATCACAAATCGACCACGACCAAATCGACGTTCTGATTGACATTATCGACGTCAGGACATATCGTGGTGCTAACATCGACTCTGACCACCAGAGCTTAAAATATTCATCTTCATGAAGCAGTCCGAATTTTAACAAACATCGCATGAATATTCAAAACATAGAATGACATAGTCAGACGACTACTACACAAACTCATTCATTCGACTGTCACTGAGTGTGCTTGATATGTGCAGAAAAAACCCAGATTAATCCACCTACAGTGAGATTTAGACCCTTCCTTAGTTATAAGGAATTTTTTTCCAGACTCCAGTATTTAAAACGAGAAAAACTACTCAGCTTCCCACGGCGATTTACCGTGAAAGTAACAAAATAATTGCCTACCCAAAGGCGGATGTCATGAGTTTAGTGACAACTCAACGAATGATAACGTACTGTACTTTATGCTGCCTATCTATAAGGCGCTCGTCGGATTGAATAACTATTGTGACATGGTTAGTAACTATCGTAACGCTGGTTGCATATAATGTACTCGTAATTTCCAGAGACCTTGATATTAATTAATCCAGAACTAACTAAATCAGTCATTGATCTGAACGAAACTCAATAGCGTTCAATAATAACATATATTTCGCCTTATGGATGTCTAATTTGATAAAACTAAACTTGTTAAATACCTTAAAAATGAGCTAGATTTTTATGGTAGTAAATTTCAAAATTTGCACACATACGCACACATACATGCATGCAAGTGATCTATTAGTGTCTCAAAACATGCTCACATTTGCTATCTAGCTTCCACTGAAGAAATTTTTGAAATCCCTTTCAATTTTTACGTTTTTGCTTTTCTGAGAAGATTTTTTTGTACATGCTTCTATATGTTCCTCAATTAAAATCATTTGTTTCTTTGAAACAAATCAGAAAAATAGGCATAATTCCATATCATATCATTTGTTATACTTATATTTTCAATGTCAAAGTGAATTTGTTTCAAATACCATACATTTTATTTAATAATTCACGAGATTTCTTGATAGATTAATACGTAACACACCTGCGTAACACATACAAAGCGAAATTATAGACACTTCCGAAGGAAGGGTCAAAAAAACATAATTAGCATTGCTTATGTGTATGTTTACCGTTGAAAGTGCCTCGCGGATGAAAATTGGATTCAGTTCTATATGATAAATTACTTCACTCATTTAAAACGTGTTCAGATTTCAGATAGTTTATCAATTTGTAAAATAGCATAGCATAGCATAGCATAGCATATGTGATTGTACAAATCGTGGGTGGCTATACAATGCTCAATTGAGCAATCTACTGTATATTGTCGCAAATTGGTACTTGGGATTAGTACCTTTTCCTATACAGTAGCAGTTGTATACCTGACCACGTCCTTACAATCACGGAAGGAAGGGAAGGAATGTTAGTTCAACATCTACTAGTGAAGATGCAGGGAACCCATACTACCTTCATAGATGTCTCGGAAAGGAAAATTTGTGTTAGTGGGTAAGGTGAATAATAGGGAGCTCTATTCGACAATATAGAGCGTTTGTCAATAACAGTATATGCTGAAAAAATAATAAAATATATTCATCAATTTACTTACGAACCGTCCAAAGGAGGACAAAATAACCTGCCTGTTCTGCCGTCCGAAACAAGAGCCAACACGCACTGAACTAATTAACTTTATTATTTACCGGCCGCGCAATGCAAAACACAAAATT
>NW_026943392.1:0-31824 GCF_024139115.2 Armigeres subalbatus | reverse complement strand
AGTTTGTATGTACTATCAAGTTCACATCATTACGATGTTTATGCACCATCTTGATTATTTAAATTCATCACTTCATAGATGTTATGTAGGTCAACAGCAAACAACTTCGATGGTATTGCCCGGGGCTATGAAAATAGCAAAATCGTCCATTTTTTCCGCAGATTTAAACGTACTTATTGTTTAGCTTGTGGTCAAAATAATGTTATCAAACACTGCTTTGAAATGAGTTAGGATTTGGCAGAATTCAAATTGCTTTATTCTTAACTCGATAAAATAAACTGAATATCAACATACTTTACGCCACCTAAAATATTTAACAATTTTTTTACATGCTCCGATTAGTTGATGAAAAAAAATTAAAGTAAGATTCAATTGATCGAAAATCTAGAAACATTCTATATAGGGCAGAATTCATAATTCATTTGTTCGATATCTATCGATATTTGACACGACAAGTTATAATCAGTGGAATCTCGAAATCTTACTTTTTATCTGTTAAATGACACAGAATTGGAAGATTTCAATATTTTGACTGTTCAAATAAAATGATCAATAAATAAATAAACAATAAATCGAAATAAAATTGTCAGACTCGATTAAGCTAATCAAAATTTCTCCATTCTAGCATTTACGCGCATAAATTTTGCATATTTGAAGTCTATGAACTGATAGGAATCATTACTGTTTTGTAGTGTACAATAATCCTTCAACAAGAATTCAAAATCTTAGAATCGGACGACATATGATCATTTGAAAAGAAAAATGGCTTGAAATATGTTCTGCAGACTTTGCAGACTTTGTTGTTGGGAAAAAAAATCAACTCGAGACAAGTCCGCTACCACAAAAGTATCTGTCAGTATCAACTAAAAGATAGCTACGGCGATAAAACCCGTAGAATAAAATGTTCTTACAAGTATGTTATTTGAAGAAGATTCATCGCAAAAATTTTTAATTCAAATGTGAAATACAGTAGACGTTCGATAACTGCAAGTCATTTAACTGCAATGCTTTTTAACTGCAATTCGATAGTTGCAACAGTTTTGCAGTTATCGGACCGCTATACTTCAAACTGGTGTCAAACTCAATGACAGCTGCATTGCGCTGCACATTTAGATGCACTTTTATTCCATCTGACGTCGATTGACAATCGTTTGACGTCTAGAATGCGTTGCAGTTATCGAACGACATTCGTTAACTGAAAAGTAAATATTTTGCAGTTATCGAACGGCTACTGTAGATATTAAGAATTATTTTGATTAAGCTTTAAAACAAATGTTGTAAATGTAGCCCTTGATAGTAAGTATACTGGAGATCACTGCCCTAGGATGAACTCTTGGAACTGGAATTGTTGTCATCAGCGATCACAGATCACAATAAAATTCGCCGCCGTAACAAACTGACTACAAGTACAAAAGGCTTATACGAGTCCTGGATATAGATAGTGGAATATATAGATGAGCGAAGATAAATCCTCTGTCTCCAAACGAACTGTCAAACGTGTCTCCAAACGAGCATGACGTCACGATTTCAATGGAAATGTTAAGGGCTGTGACGTCATATGCGCGTGTGCACGGTCAAAAAAATCGACCCAGCCATGCTTTCGCTCATCTATAGATTCTACTATCTATAGTCCTGGACGATGCTCGTGGAGGACCAACGCGCACTACGAGTTTTTGAAAGGAAAGTGCTGCGTACCATCTGCGTGAAAAACCGTTAGGACAAAACTAAATCCATCTGAAATACCATAATTGTTGGGAAGTTGTACCAATAATTGGAGGAACAATGGTTACAATCAACTATGTACGGAAGAGTACCACGATGGCAGTCAATATGGCACCGGACCTTCCACGGGTCAACCCCACACCTCCCGCACTCCTCTCCCACCAACATTCGAATGTATCGAACAGCATCGAACAAAAGTTCAATATTCAAATTACTAACCAGTTCACAGCATATTTATTTACTTACCGTGATAATCCCAAGTAACATTCTAAGTTTTATAACGCTCTTGAAAGCCATAATTTACTCTACAATAGTGTTACAAAACCAGCATAAAACCAAAATGTTTCTAGGGAATGAACATGTTCTATGTATTTTGACCCGAATTATATCATAAATCAACAGTTTCGTGCCAATTTAATAGCCGTCCGCGATTTGCTAGTTTTATCACTGCACTTATTTACTTCTTCTCAAAGGGCATTGAAAAAATCATGATTTTACTCACTTCTCCGCACACGAGCAGCCCTAAATGTTGATCGAATGCAAGATAGGCATCACTTTTTGAAATCAGTCACTTGTTCGAAGCGAAAACTTAATATACACTGCTATTTTTGCACGAAAAAATCGATTAAAAGAAGATCGCGGAGCGAATGTAAACACCGGCACCGATAGCAGCAAACTAATAATTAGGGTGGTTCAAAAATGATTTTGATCCGCCAAGCTTAGTCGATTATGTTTCATATTTTGGGTGTCGTTCGGTGGTTCGGGCTGGTTTGAATAGGTCGTTTCAGGTTTGATTAACAGTTGATATGGCGAGGTTGAATTTTACATTATTCTGATTGGGGCATTCCGTCATTGGGCGCTAGCGAAGGGGGAGACCATATGACTGGATGAAATAATAAAGAGCCTTAAGAGCCACGCACATAGCATACGTTTGCGTTGCGTTTGACACATTTCCCATGGGAAAACTGCCAAACGCAACGCAAACGTATCCTATGTGCGGGGCTCTTTACTGCCGCTAACCGCAAGTCAGACTTATCTGGATATGGGCGCCATATACAGATAAGTCTGACTTGCGGTTAGCGGCAGTTTAGCTCAATAGACAATACATATTGAATGGTCGTTCCAATAATTGGGAGTCGATTTTAATCGAGGTTGCGAATTTTTAGCATGATAATCAGGCATCAGTGAAACGTGTAATTCAACAAAATAGCCAGAATTTGTCTGTGATATCTATCGCACCAGGGGCAGATACTTCAGCACCCGGAGCATGGAACGGAATCGAGTGAGCGTTGTGGAGCTGGATCGTTTTTTGAACCACTCTACTAATATTCTGTTTTTTTATAAATACGACACCAACACTACTACAGTATATCTTCTTCGTTGGCATTGCATCCCCCACTGGGACATTGCCGCCTCGCAGCTTAGTGTTCATTAAGCACTTCCACAGTTATTAACTGCGAGGTTTCTAAGCCAAGTTACCATTTCTGCATTCGTATATCATGAGGCTAACACGATGATACTTTATGCCCAGGGAAGTCGAGACAATTTCCAATCCGAACATTGTCTAGACCGGCACCGGGAATCGAACCCAGCCACCCTCAGCATGGTCTTGCTTTGTAGCCGCGCATCTTACCGCACGGCTAAGGAGGGCCCCAACTACAGTATATGACAGTTTTTATTGTACCAATACTTTCAAAGCTTTGTTTTGGTACCAACCCACCTCCTGAAGAGTGGCGACATGTGCCGTATTCGACAGGTCTCCTGCTCGTTTGGAACACAATTTTGTGTGGGAATGACAGATAAATTTTGTTCCAATTCTGACAGTGTCGCCACTCTTAATTACATACACTCTGGAGAAGCAGCTTGTTTACAAAACTTTATGTAAATAATTGTTGGATATGCTTTTTGCTGGGGGACTTTTGTCTGCCCTTTAGCGACCTCATGGTTGTTTTGTCAGTAGCTCTTTGGGAGAAATTAGGGGATTTTCGGTGGAAATTCTTCCCTAAACAAGCCGAAGTCGACCAAACAATAGATAGTGAATTGGGATAGTGTAAAACCAATAAATTCAAATGCTAAACAGTTATACTTTACAGAATCATTTTAATTTGCTTTCGGATCCGTTTCCGTTATAGGTTTTTCAATAATATGCATGATAGGATAGGAAAATGTAACTTGGCACTTTACCGTGATTTCGTTGATTGTTGAATACTTGGTGGGGACCTCCGGGCTACGACGAGGTGGCGGCCAGCGATCTTCGATGAGGTGGCAGCCAGCGACCTTCGACGAGTTGGCAGCCAGCAATCCTCGACGGAGTGGCCAGCTCAACGGTTGTCAGCTTTGTTAGATAGACCAGCCGGTGGCCGGGCCCGTTAATATCGTCATTGCTCCGGCGGACGGGCCAGTAATCAAGCGAGATCCCAGATTTCCTGTCACTGTTAGCCGCATGGTCGGTGTGCCAAGCGCCAAATGCACTGTCGAATACCATAAAATGGCGCACCTCCGGTGCCGGGAGGTAGCTGACTCTGGCTCACACACTCGAGAAAACTGGTGGTTCGACTTTTCCGATGCCTTGTAGCAATTTCACTACGAATATCGACGGTACCGGAGGATGCACTTCCAGAAGATCTCTAATTCTCACAGCACTTCATGCACAACGGCCCACGCAAGGACACCACGCCCGACTTGGCGATGGGGAAAACGGCGCACTAATTAAAATAGCGGACACACAGGAATTAGATACGCCTTGTAAGAGAGCGAGTTTGTTTTCGTACGCTGGTTTTATCCCCTTTTTCCCGCTTCGTAGCTGCAGATCACGTTGATTACAGCGCTGATAGCTGTCAGCAGTGTTGCCACATTTTCATCTGTACCAGAGGCTCAAAAATCTTTTCCATCTGTACCGAAATCTTCAAAAATCTGTACCATAATCTGTACCAGACAGTATTGAAAATTTGTGATTAAATATCTAAAAATTATAAGACAAATATGCAATGCAACCCAATTTATTATTGAATTGATTTCCTATGAACACGTAGATAACAATATTTTTGGTCAACTTTTGAAAAGTATCTCAATGTTTTTCTTTCACAACATCTAACAATGGATGATTTATATGTTTATTTTCTTATTTGGAGCACTGTTTCAGAGATGAGCCAGCTGAAGGCGTCAAGTCTCCTTAATAACGACAATAATAATAATTATTATTATTTGGAGCAAATCAACCCCCGAACAACTTGACATTAATTTAGCCTTAGTTTCGCGTAGGGATCGTTCAAAAATTACGTCCATCGTTTTTCGGAATTTTCAACCCCCCTCCCCCCCTCATGTCACAAACTGTCACAAATTAATGAACCCCCCCTCCCCCTGTACGTACATGTGTCAGTTTTTATTTTGGTGATTATTTAAGTTTTTCATTTTCCTACACTACTTTTACAATAGCATAGTGAGTTATGTCCCTTACTAACAATTTCTTGAACAATTTGAATGTATGTTTTTAAAATGCAAATTGTCCCTAAAATACTTTCAATTTTTTTTTAGGGTGGACGTCACAAAAGACGATCCCCCCTCCCTCCCCCTGTCACAAATTGTCACAAAATTCGGACCCCCCTCCCCCCCTCAAACCTTGGACGTAATTTTTGAACGACCCCGTACCCACTTGGAAATCGCAGATGGCGCTTCGAAACACAAACAATGGGTCCATCCTACACCACCGCCACACTTTTTCTCCATAGAAGTTATGTTTTTTGTTTCGTCATTTGTTGTCACCAAACAACGGACAGGACCCTTATTTGGATAGGGCGGATTTTTTATTGCAAAGTCAATATGAGATAATAAAATGAACTTATCAGAAAACAAATATGTTATTATTATGAGTTAATTTATTTATTATGCACAAGTTAATACTAATGACACACTGGTGGTATAAGTACCACGGTACAAGAATCTTGAAATGAGTACCAGACCAATTATTGTCTATATCTTGATCTTTTGTACCATGATTCAGTACCACAGGTGTGTCCTTAGTATAATTAAGCACAACGAAACCAAAAGCATCAGTCATAATTTTACAATTTTGCAGCTTCATAAATGGATTAAATAATTAAATGAACCGAATTAACCGAGGATGCTTGGAAGATGCTGTAATATGGCAGTGATAAAATCGAAATTCCTCTGCTTATTGCGAGGCAGTTGCATTTTAATTTACTAACCTATTTCACATGTTTTATAGACAAAATCAATTGACAATCTCGTCAACACATCTCGTCTAATTTCGTTCGTCGATTCTTTGGCTTATTAAGGCTACTCTACAGAATAATCGTATAGATGTGTATTTCTATACTTTACGGAAGGACTGAAATAGATAAAAGTGAAAACGCCGCTTGTGACACTTTTGAAAAGCTCATTCTATAAATTATTTTCCTTTGCATCAATATAAAAATTTTTATTAATGAAATTATTTTCATGACTTATTAAATAATTTTCGGTAAAAAGTTTATTAATTTTATTAAATTATCAATGAAAAAACTCATTGCTTTAAATGTCAAAATTAGTCACATGGGAGAAAGCTCATTTTATTACAGTTTTACATAATGTTTTCACACAGGCCAATGGAGCAGTTGAATTTAAGAAATGTTATTTCTTTATAAAATACCATTTATTTTTGCGAAGAGAGAGAAAATAACCCAAGTAACCATTAGGCCGTTAAAAATGACTTTAATTCGGTTCTATAGCCGTATTTAGAACATGGTCAACAGAACTATGAAACCCTAAACTACGCTGTAGTGCTGCTCAAAAGCCACTTCTGGCGAATTATTTGGCTGATATACTGCTTGCCCCTACCTATTTTTCCACGCCTATGACAAAAATGTCAACATTTTTAGACGAGTGGGAATGGAACAAAAATAAAAATTATTTTATTGGTTTAATCACCGTTACTCAGTATGGAGTCGTTTTGTTGATTTTTCTCGGTGAACAAAAACTAAACACAATTATTTCAGCGTGACGTTTCGGTCTACTGCCTTGCCTCGACCATCTTCAGACGCATATCGATCACCGCAGCGATTACCACCTCGTTTTCTGCTGGGCGATCACGATCACTTACCATTATACTAGGATGCTTACAATCCTTTTCTATTCTACATGATTGGCCAATGCGTTCAGTACCTATGTTTAAAAAAATGAATGGGGAGAATTGATCTTTGTATGCTGGATTTTTGCTGTTGTTATTTTTGGAAGCAACGTCTACAGTGTTCTTCCAACTTCCTTCTTTCGTTCCCGTGATAGTCCCTTTTAAGTTCTCGGTGTTCCAAACCTAATAAAAAATTGTCTGCCTGTGAAAATTTGATGAGTTTTCATGTTATACGACATTCTCGCTGGCCGCCAACCAACACCAGATTTGTTTTGGTAATCACCCCCAACAATCTTAAGCCGGTCATTTTACCACTCAACTATGGAAGCCCCACTCTCATGATAAATTCCTGTTTAAATTAATTTGTATTTACATTTTATTCTGCATGGTATATTATTTTCGTTTTCGCCCTATTCGTGAAATGATTCGGTTAATTTCGGATTTGACAGTACCACCCGGACCAGAATTTCGGGGGACAGTGACATTGTACTACAAATGTCAAGTTGCTCCCGGGTTGGAGCAAATACCTCTACATGAAATGGGGAAGGGTCTGTTCACAAATTACGTAACGCAAAAATCCGAATTTTTGACCCCCTCCCTCCCCCTCGTAACAAAAAGTAACATTTTTGGTACCCCCTCCCTCCCCCATGTAACGCGTAACTGTGAAAATTTTAAAGGCAGATTTTTTTTCCTTCTCTGAAGCATTTGGGTTTTGGTATTTTTTTAACACTGTTAGAATGGAGACGGCACATGATCAAAAATCAAGGATATCAAGAATACAGCTAGCAGAAACGAAAATATAATTTGTGATCATAACCATTTACATAGTTTTGCGGAACTGTGGTGTCGAGAAATACAATATGCACTTGGTATTTTTATGCATATCAGTCCCGCTATGTCAGCATGCTTGATTTCGATAATAAAATACGATAACGATAAACAGCAATAACTTCAATCAGTGATTTAAAAATAAGACATTCAAATAAACTTTTATTCGCGTTATGCGTAACATTTGGTACTACCCACCCCCTCCCCCACCTTTTAGTGTAACAAAGTATAACGCAAGTTGGACCTCCCCCCTCCCCCCAGAAGCGTTACGTAATTTGTGAACAGACCCGAAGGTTAAAATTAGTTAACGTAATACGGGAAGCATGAACAATCATCAAATCGTCATCATTTCATCATTGAATGCTTAATTTTTTTCTACAACAAATATGATTTTGAAAAAGCATCACTGGCGCGTGCTTACTCGCAATCTACATGCTGATACATTTACAGTTACATCAAACAACTAAAAACCGAAATACACCGCCTCAAAATTACGAGGTGACAATGCTAAAAAGAGACAAAAGATAGCAAAAATAACACGGTGTGTAGTGCCTCCCCGAGTCACCTTAAGTATTATGCAAATCGAACTCGATTATCCGGAAATTTGAAAAATATCACTTGTCATAAGACGAGTTTATACAATCCCATTGAATTCCACCACTTAATTGTATCTTGACAGATACGTATTTCGACCTCAACAGTAAGGCCGTCTTCAGTGTCTCGTACTTGACTCGACTCGTCGAGTCGAGTCGAGTCAAGTACGAGACACTGAAGACGGCCTTACTGTTGAGGTCGAAATACGTATCTGTCAAGGTACAATTAAGTGGTGGAATTCAATGGGATTGTATAAACTCGTCTTATGACAAGTGAAGACATTCCACTAAAAAGCTCAAAATAATTTTCTTATTGAAAAATATATTTTTTTAAGAAATCCGTGTTCATTAATTTTTTGAATTAAATTTTTTTATAGCAAAAGCAACTATTCGAAGAAAACTGAAACAAAATATTCATTTGTGAGGCTTGGTTTGTAAAAAATCTGTACCAATCTGTACTTATTGGAGAAAATCTGTAATCTGTACCGTACAGAATCTGTACCAAAATTTGTCAAAAAATCTGTACCTTTCCAGATAAATCTGTACATGTGGCAACACTGGCTGTCAGTTGTCAGATGGGTTGATGGTAGTGGTGCGTTACAGTGTATTACGAAAAGAGTGGGTAAAATGGGACTGGGGTGTCCATTATTTGGACAGGGTAAGCTTTCGATATAGTTTTTTATCAGTTCTTTGCTGTTTCATTAAATTCATCAGTGTTCTAAATTCAATTTCATCAAACTATCCTTGAAAAATTAGAAGAAATATTGAATCAAATATGTACAAACCATTTACAATGAAATGAAACCTCTTTAGCAGGTTACAATATTGCGTGACTTCTCTCAACGAAAATGAAAATTTTAGCACTGTACCGGGCTAACGCGTTCGTTTAAAAAAAGCCGTTGATGAGAAGAAGGAATTATTCCCCTTTGTTTGTCTAATGCGCAAACGCGTTAAATTGAAGATGTTTTATACCGGGTAGCCGTGTTGATTTAAAGAAGCCATTATTTTCTCTGTTCGCCTTGAAAAACACTTTAATAAAGATTAAAATAAAAATCTGTTCGCCTGGTACTGGGCAATCGCGCTTATTTAAAAAAGGCGTTATCTCTTCTGTTCCCCTTATACTGGGCAAACGCCTTCATTTGATTGAAAGAAGGCATTATTACCTCTTTACGCCTTATGCCGGGCAAACGTGTTCATGTAAAGCAGGTCTTATCTATAGATAGTAGAATCTATAGATTAGCGAAAGCATGGCTGAGTCGATTTGTTTGACCTTGCACGCGCGCATATGATGTCACAGCCCTTAACATTTCCATTGAAATCGTGACGTCATGCTCGTTTGGAGACACGTTTGACAGTTCGTTTGGAGACAGAGGATTTATCTTCGCTCATCTATATATTCCACTATCTATAGTCTTATCTCCTCTGTTTACCTGATACCGGGCAGACGCATTGAAACAGGGTTTATCTCCTCTGTTCGCCTTATGCTAAACGTGTTCATTTCACGGTGTTTGTCTTTGTCCAAAACGGCTTATTAAAAAAAATCAGTATCTGGAACACCCACTACATTATAGTATAGACTTCAAAATGTTCTATCAGGGGTCATTTTTGCATACATTTTGGTGAAATTAGATTCATGAACTAGAACTGTTCTAGATCCCCCGATAGAAAATTGTAGTTTACCAACGTGGTGGATGTGTGATACTGATTTTTTGCAATTAATATTTCCCTATAGAGACACCGAGATTTAAAGAAGGCCATATCTACTCTGTTTGTCTTATACCGGGTACACGCGTTGATTTAGATCAGCGGTTCTCCACCTGGGGTACATGTTCCCCTAGGGGTACCTTTGCTAGCCCCAGGGGGTACATCGGACAGAAATGTGTAATGGCGGACTTAGTAAAGCCTGTCCACGTTAAATTTCGGACACCCATCTTCTGATGCGATTTTTAAAAATTTTCATAAACCACTGAGAAGATCAATTTACACACAGCTGAACCTCTCCGCTTAATGTGATAGTTTCAGCATGTTTTCATTCTCGTTCAAATTGATGAAATGGCTAAAAATCATCTCAGTGTCCGAAATTTAACGTGGACAGGGTTTACAATTCCAATCAAAACATATTGATAATCCCCCCCCCCCCCCCCCCAGACCAATTTTCTGGCTACGCCATTGATCACCCTTATTCTTGTTTACGTACGAACGCGCTTTCGAACGAAAGCTGATGTGCATTCTCGTTTACGCCAGCAAAATCAAATGGGGAAACGATTCGAACGAACTGCATTCGTTCGAAAGTTTCGTTCATCCGTAAACAAGAATATGGGTGAATGTTTTGATCATAGTGTATGTTTTAGTCGAGTCAAGTACGAGGCACTGAAGACGCCCTCACAGTTGTGGTCGAAATACGTATCTGTAAAATAACAAAGCGTAGTGGAATTAAATGGAAAGAACTTAACTCGTCTTTGACGGTTGAATACATTCCACTAAAAGAACTAATTTCAAAACTTTGTTTTGTACAATATGCACAGCGATCAGCCAATTGAATCCTGACCTCGAAGCCAATTGAATGACCTGACCTCCACAACCAAGGGCTACGGTTGCAAAAAATTTAACGAATGAACAAATTTAAAAAAATATTCTATGCAATCTACCTGATCGAAACAAAATGTTGAAAAATATAAAAAAAATCTAGAAATTTAAAAGTTCGGCTCCCTTCGTTTGAGAGGCATGAAGGCTTTTTTCTGAAAACCTCGGTTGTTTCGTTGCAAAAGGATTAGAAGCATCTTTCTACGCTTCTCGGAAGCGTTCTTCCAAGCTGCTCGAAGGCCGCCTTTCAAGAGGATTGGACGACTCCTTTTAAGAGGCCCGGAAGCCTTCTTTCAAGAGGCCCGGAAGCCTCCTTTCCTTTATGGACGGCCCACGGCTTGTGATGGCGATGAACCGCAAACGCGATGGGCTTTCGGCCTTCGACACAAAAACGGGGGAGACAGTCTCCAGGGGATGAGCTCCTTGGGGGCCGCTTCAAAACGCGGAGGGTTACTACGCCAACAATGGTAGTGGGGCTGGGAAGCTGAACCCGGCCAGGTACCTCCAAAACCGGTGGAGGAAGGACCTGGAAAGGTCCGTCCACTCTGGAAATACGGTAGTAAGGCGTTACGACAGGCTGAGAGCTCTCAGCCGCACCAGACCAGGGAAATAGAGGGGGATGACGCCTCCTGGACCTTGGTCAAGAAAAAGAGGAAACCGAAGACGTCAAGGGCCGAAAAGAAGGCCCAGGCGAATGAGGAAGTCTAGGGTAGGCGCCAATCGCTCCAGGGGCGATGCTCTAGTCATCAAGACGGACGAGGCTAAGTACTCGGACATCTTGAAGGCGATGAGGAGTGACGTCACGACGGTGGTGAATCTAAGGGTTAAAGACCTGGACGAGATCACCGAAGTCG
Organism: Armigeres subalbatus; assembly: GCF_024139115.2. Classification (NCBI taxonomy): domain Eukaryota; kingdom Metazoa; phylum Arthropoda; class Insecta; order Diptera; family Culicidae; genus Armigeres; species Armigeres subalbatus. The sequence continues at coordinate 20,119 of NW_026943392.1, read as the reverse complement.
AAGAGCTCGTCACGGCACTGCGGCGACAGTGTGAAGTGGAGACGCCCACTGCAGCAGTTCGGCTACGGAATGGTCCGACAGGGACGCATGCAGCATTGGTTCGGCTATCTGCAGCGGACGCCTCCAAGGTAGTCAAGTTAGGGAGCGTCAAGGTGGGATGGTCGGTGTACCCTGTGGGCATATACGAGCAACCCGAAGTTTGCTTCAAGTGCCTGGAACCGGGGCACAAGCAATGGGACTGCAAAGGCCCTGACAGAAACAAGCTCTGCCGACGCTGCGGATTGGAGGGACATAAGGCACAATGCTGCACGAACCCTCCCAACTGTTTGATTTGTTCCAGCAAGCACCCCATGGGGGGTTCGAAGTGCCCAGCGTTTAAGCGTGCTGCAAAATCACAGTGTAGGTAAGATGGACACATAGGTTGATACCGGTGATAGGCACGTGGGTCAAGAGACTCCATGGGGAAATCACTTTCCACCTGACCCAGGGCCATGGTTGCTTCAGACAGTATCTACACCGGTTCGGTCACTCGGCTTCGCCCGGTGTTCCCACGTTTTCGCACAATGCGTGACCACATGCTTGCCACATGTGGTCTGGACACTACCCCGGACAACCTAGTTTGGAGGATGTGTAAAGATGAAGTTGGCTGGAACGCCGTTTTATCGGCTATCGTCCAAATCGTCTCGGAGCTACACAGAAGGTGGCGCGTGGACTCTAGGAATGGCTAGTTCAGGCGCAAATAAGAGGTGGTCCAAGGGTTTGGAGTCGGCTTCATGGGTCATACCGGTGCCCTGTGGTCGAATTCGATCCTTTTATCGAACAAGTGGCCTCGAGGGTGCGTTGTGCACTGGCCCCCCTTTCTGGTTGTACCGAAGGGACGATGGGCTTGGCGGCAATGGAAACGGTTTAGCAGGTCGGGGATGTAGTCCTGCCTCCCTCGTTTGCTGTTGGAGGTTATTCCTAACCCCGCACTTCCTGAACAACCCAGGATGTCTGTTGAGCAGATTCCCCCTCCATTGCTTAAGAGTAAAAAATAAATAAAAAAAGATCCATACCAGTGGGTTGAGCATACTGGATGAGATAGTCTTCTTTGTTTTGCCATGGGGGAATGGTCTTGCTTGACTACCCTATTCAAATGTTGAGTATTTCATAAAAATATAAAAACTTTCATTGTTACATGCTGAAGATTATTTTTCAGAATAAAGTGATGTATGGACGAAACTTCCGCAACACTCGAAGGAAATGAATGGAAAAATTTAATTGGGCACATATTGAAAATTTACTCAACCCCAAGTAGCACCTAAAATGATTTTCTGGTTTTTAGGCATACTTTTCAGGTAAGTTCAGTAAGTAATAGAATAAGCCCTCTAAACATCCTAGTATTAATGACAAAGTGGTAGATAATAGTCAGCCCTACCGTCCTGCTTAGTCAAGCTTAGTCTACAACCAAGAACCTTTTTTCAAATGCAAAATTTGTTTCTCGTCTATTTGAGCGATTTGCGTTAATGTGTGTACAAAAAATAGTGTGCGATACGGCCGCATACTTTCACAGTCTCTTAAAATGCCCCACCCCCTTTCCCCCTCCCATCGTTGTCTCCTGGATTCGAACCAAGAGCATTCACAAAACCATCAGAATGATGCGCGAACGCTATCCACTCTTCTACGGTTACCGTGTAAGTACAACCGTTATTTAATGAAGCATCTCTTGTGTGAAATCACGAAGTCCGTGGGCTATGCTTTTTCGCTCTCCATTGCTCTCCGGAGAGCGAGCTAACATGATCTCAAGAGAGTGAGATGCACGCTAACTCGGTGTCGTCTATTATACTCATCGCTCATAACTTGCGTTTTTCGCAAGAGCTCGTCATTAAATATTACTCTCAATATGTATACCTAGTTGAAAATATCTAGTAAGCGAGATGATATAGAACATAGGATATAGGAGCTTACTTATATTATACATGACACAAATCGGTGTTCTGCCAAAACACACCAATCGCCAACAAAAAATTGTCTATTTTTCTGCCTAAGCTTTCGTTTAGTGGATTTAACTGATCGCAAATCATAACGAATATCCCTCAACTCTATAACTGGAAGCATCTGAATTCTGTTTTAAGAAACAATGTTCGAATTTTTGGAATCAAATGTAATCTTGTAGTTTATAATCTATATTGTACTGAAACAATCAATGTAGCTTTTGATTTGTTTTTTTTTTTTTAAATTGAAAAACTATGAGTCGCCGAATGTGGCAATTTAAGAGGATAAGCCTTACGTCACTGGAAATAAACAAATAAATAAAATGAATAAAGAAATAAATAACTGAGGATATCATACATCTAATATACGTATGAATTGAAATGAAAAGATTCCCATTTTCCTTGTGCGAACAAAATATTACAAGTCAGTCAAAAAGCCGCTTGGTACGGTTTGGCAGAACCCGTCCAAATGTGACCTGTAGCAAATTAAAATTCACAAGCAATACTAGAATGATTATAGTTTTAACATGTAGGAACTGCATAATGATTCTATGTAACGGGCGGCCACTAAAGAACGGGAATTTAAATACTTCAATGCTTTTCTATGATTTAATGCTTTCAGAGTAATATTACCTAATGTTAATGAATCCTTAGAATATTCAGAAAGTGTCGCCCACACACTTTTGCTCTAAGATGTTCAGTTATGTAAAACATGCCGTCAAAGCAAGCAGTACTGCGGCGCGCATTTTATAATTCTTTCAATCAAACAAAGATCGTATGAAAATTACACTCAGATTAATCATTAATCTGAGTTTGAAGACTAAGGTCAACTATACATATAACGTATTATATCAGATTGAACTGTACTTCTTTGTATGTAGTCATATTCCCGAGCCATTCTTTCTATTCCCGCTATTTAGTGGCCACCCGTTACTATAAATACAAAAACAGCTTCTTATCATGTAGTGTTTTAGACGAAGATATTTACAATGAATCAACTTCGCATTATAACTATTAACAAACTCTATAGTCTCTTTTGATTCTAATTTTTTATCATATTTTCTACTACTTTAGGTAACTCAAAACTGCCGATAATTGAACGCTTAGGAATTACTTAGGTGACCATCAGAGTAAAAGCGACGTGCGATGCGATACGACTTACGCAAAAGAATAACAATTATTATCAATGAACTGTCAAATTGTCAATGCATTCAGGTAAATGCAAATAGGTAGATGTCGATTGAAGAAAAAGTTGATCCCCTAAAGTGCTACTTTGATTTCTCAAATGTGGTTTCCTTATTACATACACGAGAAAGGTACCATATCCGCAGGGTATTTTTTTAATAAAGGATAATTTATTCGCTATATAAACACCTTGGTGAGCATGCATGTATTTTCATGCTCGCGTGAACCTATATCGTGTAAAATTATCCAATAATCCAAATAAAAATCATAAAATCAATGTTGAATGTATTACGACATTAATATTATAAACATAACTCACGATAACTTTACGCCAATCAGCGGTACCGTGCCACTGCAGTCCCAGAGTTCCAACGATGCCGCCATGCTGCGACACCACTGACAAATGATCATCTGAGACGAATTGATGTCTCAAGCGATATCCAGCTAGACGAAATAGAAAATTTTCACTTTTTTGCACTTTGCAATACTCTCGACAATCACGAGAGCCAATCACTTGCTCGTATTAACACGCTTTAAACATTGCTTCTAAACAAAACATAAATGATTGTTTCGAACTTCGGAAGAAATTCTTTTGATCGAACTGGCGTGCGAAGCGATAGCACGTTTCTACACACTAATAAGGGAACATATTCTTTGCCAAATAAAGCAGAAATTACTCTTATGCACTTCCGGATCTTCTTCATCGAACTGAGGTGTCAGGCGATAGCACGTTTCTGATGAGCACTTATTAGCTATTCGGAACTTTCTTTATCGAAATTGTGTACCGAACACGTCGATTGCACGATTTTGCTTAACACATCAGTAAGATTTTCGGCATTATTCGGAACTAGTGTGCCAACCACCAACACATTTTTGGTTATCGATCTGCTTCATTATTAATACCTACTTGTTTCATCACGTTAGTCCTGAATAATGAAACGTGCAAATTCACTCGAAAAAGTGAAACCAAAATCAGCAAACACAAAACAACTCTTTCACATTTCGCGACACTACCGAACGAATCTGCCTTTAAATTGATGCCACCCCGGAAATCATATTTCTGCTGCGCAAAACCGAAATTACTCTCCCACACTTCCGTATCTTCTTGATCGAGCTGGATCGAAAAACGGCTCTTCCTACTTTTCGAACAGACGAATATAAATTTAAGTCGTTTACCTACATCGCGCAAATGCGTGTCAAGCATGAAATCAAGACAAAACTTGCAAAACGATTTATCTGCTTTTGTAAACAAAGCTTCGAACCTCGATTTGACGAAACTGATAGTACTCCCACGCAAACCAACGCTTTCAATAGGTAGGTGAACGTTTCGGCTGCCTGTTGATGACGTTGGTTTGCGTCGAAGTGCAATCAGATTCGTCAAATCGACGTTTGACTCTTTGTTTACAAAAGCAGATAAGTCGTTTTGAAAATTAGTCTTGAAATAGTATGTGAGTGCACACAAGTGGAAGAGAGGAAGAATAGAGATGCCAAACATAAATAAATGAAATCTCATAAGGGGTCGTACACTAATTACGTAAGTATTTTTTTCTGGGTTTTTTCCGACCCTTTTCCCTCTTGTAAGATTCTTCCTATACAAATTATTTTTTGTTCATATGCAGAGCAAGAAAATGACTGACCCTCCTTCCCCCATAAGTGCTTACATAATTAGTGTACGGCCCCTAATTGTATAAATTTACCCAAATATGTCCATGAAACGTAAGTTTTGGCTAGTACAGTCAGTTTATACAACGATAATTCACATGAAACGACATTTTATTTAATGTTTCGGGAAAAACGTTTTTTTTCAGTAATTTAAAGAAATAATCCGGGAATGCCATTGGGATTTCCTACTTGAAATAAAAAATAGCTCCATCAGATATTCATCCACCAATTACTTTGAAATTATCTCGAAAAACTCCTTCGCAAATTTCTAAAGAAAATTCTTCATAAAATTATTTAGGAAATGATTTAGATTTTTTTTTAAGGAACTCTCCTGAAAATTCTTATGGATAGAAATCGCTGGATAACTTTCCGAAACAAAATCAAACAAAAAAATTTAAGGAAAGTTCTGAATGATTGTTAGAAGGAATTGCATATGAAATTCCTAGAAGATTAATAGGGGAAAATTCTTAGGGATTTTTTGGTGGAATTCGTGAAGGAATTTTTGGAAGAATTTCAAAGGCAAATTCTGGGTAATGCGTACCTGGAGGAACAAAATAACCCCATTTCGCGGTCCTTAGCCCCAGCAACTCCTATCCCTACTGCCTCGTGGCGCTGGCCGGGATACAAGCATTCTTAGGGAAGATCGGGTAACCAACCCCGGTGGGAACTATGGTCGTATGCTGACAGGGAAGGGGGGATTTGCTCCTCTCCGGAAGTGCAAATCTGATCTAGCGTCTGTTCCACATGTTAGGGGCGGCTGATCATCGTCCTAGTGCCAGATTTTATTGTGGTTTTCACAGACGAGCGGTTAGGAGATGCCACCGGATCTGGCGACGTTAACAGATTGTGGGGAAATATCCACGAAGATGTGACTACAACAGCGCAGGAAGTATTAGCCACTGCACAACGACGCCAACGAAATGGTTGGTTTGATGAGGAGTGCCAACAAGTGACGGACGAGAAAAATGCTGCTTGGAGTCGAGTGCTAGTGGCTCGTACCCGTTTCAACAAAGATCGGTACGCAAGGGCAAAAGAGAAACGAATCCACCGCAGAAAAAAAGGCAACACGAAGAGAGTGGAATAGCTGGAGAACATGGATAGCAATGATATCCGGAGGTTTTACGCAGCTGTCAATGCACGCGGCATAAGACTGCGCCAGTGCCCGCCATGTGCAATGACCGAGAGGGGAATTCGCTGACAGACTAGACTATGGTGGCTGCCAGGTGGAAGGTGCACTTCAAAAATTTGTTGAACGGTGAAAATGAAGGTATATTAAGGAGCAGGATAACCATAGTCGGCAACGGTCAAGCTGTGGAACCATCAACGTTGGACGAGGTAAAGAAGGCTCCAAATTTCGTCGGCTTGGTCGAGCTTCTCAAACACGGAAGTGAGCAGCTGCATCAATCGATCCGCCACATTATCCAGAAAATATGGGAGGATGACGAACTGCCTGTCGGCTGGTTGGATAGCCTCACATGCCCAATCTATAAGAAAGGGCACAGACTAGAGTGTGCCAATTACAGAGGAATAACCCTTCTGAACTTGACGCATAAAATTCTGTTGCGTATGCTGTTTAACAGACTGAGAACGCTTGAGGAGTCCTTCGTCGACGAGTACCAGGCAGGTTTCCATGAGGGCCAATAGGACCTTTTACGGATTAAGTAACCAGCTTAGGTCCCGCAACATGCAGACGGAAACGAAATTTGCTCTATATAAAACTCTGATTGTACCAGTGGTCCTTTATGGACATGAAGCATGAACAATAGGTAGACCGGAGAGCTTTTGGGGTTTTCGAGCGAAAAGTGCTGCGTACAATACTCGGAAGAAAACTAGAAAACGGTATTTGGCGCAAACGCATGAATCATGAGTTGTATCAAGTATACAAAGAAGAAAATATTGTGAATCGTATAAAATACGGCATACTTCAGTGGGCTGGTCACTTAGTGTGAATGTCGGAAGAAAGAATAGAGAAAACAATATTCAGCAGAGAAGTGCACGCGGAGGAAGTGGACCTGGGGATTGAAGGGACATCCCCCAAGACCGATAATTATAGAGCTCTACAAAACGCCAGGCATAGGTGTATCGACGCTGTAGCCAACCTCTAGTGAGAGATCGTAGAGTTCTCTACGATAGAGGTAATCCTTCTCTTCCTCAATGTTCGCAAGGACGTGGTCAGGGCAAATCTCGATGATTTTGCAATTGCAATGCTTGCAGGTGTTAGCCTCAGATCATTATCTATGGTAATGGAAGGAAATTGACTGTCGTACAATAGACCAACGTCAAATGAACTCTACTGAGAAAATCTGACGTTTGGGCAGGTCTATAAAGTACGCCAAATGAACTTTTATTGGAGTGAATACCCCAATAGAAGGCTCGGAGACCCATAGTATTTATATACCAATCGACTCAGCTCGACGAATTGAGGTGATGTCTGTATGTGTGTGTGTGTGTGTGTTTTTTTTTTTTTTTTTTTTTTACAAGGGTTAAAGGCCATCAAAAATCTGCGCGACAGACACCTCGAGCATCCACACTATGCTCGAAGGCGAACAGGGATGGGCTCCTCCCGACCTGCTAAAATGTGCCTCCCGGATAAATCCGGGTCCCTTATGCTCCTTGCCTCGATCCCCTGGGACCACGGGATGCTGGGACTACTACGGTGGGGTCTGTGCTCATGCACTTCTTCTAAAATTCCGGCCCCTAGCTTAGGCTAGTTCGCCGACTGGCTTGCTGAGATCCACTGCTACGTTGTCTCGATCCCTCGGCGGTCGTACCGCAAACTTCCTCACTCGAATCCTCCGGCGTCGAGGGTGGTCCACCAGTTCCGGTGAAGGAAACTTCCGCACTGATGGTGCCCCGACTACCGGCGGCTATCGCAGGGGACGCTTTCGCGCATTGCGCCGTCTTCGTCTTCGGGTTGCAGAGGTGGTCCGACAGTTCCGGTGGTGGATGACGTCCGCACTGGCGGTGCCCTACATACCCGAAGCACTTCCTTCTTCTTTCTTCTTTCTTCAGCAGGTTGGCAATTCAAGTGCCGAGGTCGGTCCAACGATTCCGGTTGGCAGAAGACTTCCGGTTCGCTGGCGCCCCGACGACCCGAAACCAAACACTGCTCACTGTGCTGGATTTCGCTCCAAACCGACGCTTATTTGCTGGTCCCTTCTCCATTGACGCTGCAGCTCTGACAATATTTGCGTCACGACTCTGCTTACTGCATTCCACGAACCATCATCGCGACACATTCGCTCTGCGATGTTGTCCGCCCGTAGGGCAGGCATTCCTCTACGTACTTCCGCAAACCTTGGGCAATCGAATACCACGTGTTCTGGAGTCTCCTCTATGTTGATACACGCCGGGCAGGATGGCGATGACGCATGGCCACACCGATGCAGATAGTGACGGAAACAGCCATGTCCGGAAAGGAACTGTGAGGTAAAAGTTCACCTCTCCATGCTCCCTATACACCCACGTCGACACATTGGGGATGAGCCGGTGGGTCCACCTTCCATTATCCGCATTGTCCCACTCCTGCTGCCACTTCACCATAGAGTCCAGTCTCACCGTCTTCCTCACATTTCTGGTATCTCTCCGTTGGTAACACTCGATATCCTCTGCTAGGGTTATGCAGATTGGAATCATCCCTGCGATAACGCAAACTGCCTCCGAGGAAATGGTTCGGTACGCACTCGCGACTCGAACGGCCATTAGGCGAAACACGCTGTTCAACTTTCTGCGGTTACGTTTCGTCTTGAGCGCAGCTCCCCAGGCTGGAGCTCCGTACCTCAGTATCGAGGATGCTACTGCTGCCAGAAGACGCCTACTGCTGCTTTTAGGACCACCCACGTTCGGCATGATCCTTGCAAACGCACTGACCATTTTAGATGCCTTTTCGCAGGAATAGTCTACATGGGTGTTGAAATTCAACCGGTCGTCGATCATCACTCCTAGATGCCTCAAAGCCCGCACGGACGGTATGTTGTGCCCTCCTATGGTAAGCTGGATCCGCTGGATCTCGCGGCAGTTGCTAACCAGCATCACTTCTGTTTTGTGGTGAGCAAGCTGCAGTTTGACTCCATTCATCCAGTTTTCAACTGCGTCGGTCGTCTCCGCCACCAGCATTTCTACCTCTTCCAGCGACTCTCCGGTTATCGTTAGAACGACATCATCCGCGAATCCGAAAATCTTCACGCCTTTGGGCAACTTCAGTTTTAGAACTCCGTTATACATAATGTTCCACAGCGTCGGGCCTAGAATGGAACCTTGCGGAACACCTGCGGTAACCCTAATCGACTTCTGCCCCGAATTCGTTTCGTAAACCAGGATCCGGTTCTGGAAGTAACTTTCAATGATTCTACACAAGTAGTCAGGAACCCGCATACCGTGCAGCGCTGCGGCGATAGCCTCCCAGCTGGCACTGTTAAAAGCGTGGCACAGCGCAGAATCGATTGCCGCGCCTCTTCTTCTTGGCCGCTTTCTCTGAAACTTCAATGACCGTCCTGATTGCGTCCACCGTCGATCTGCCTTTTCGGAATCGAACTGCTTTTCCGTAAGCCGATCTCGCCCTCCGTGAACTGCGTCAGCCGATTAAGGATAATCCTTTTCAGGAGCTCACTCAGAGTATCTAGCAGGCATATGGGCCTATACGATGCTGGATTCCCCGGCGGTTTCTCAGGTTTTGACAGCAGTTCATGGATATTCCATTTATCCGAAAAGTAGCCATCTGCTAGGCATTTCTGCAGCACCATCCTGACCAAATTTGAAAACGCCAGTATCGCAGTTTTAGAGCCACGTTTGGAATTCCATCCGGACCCGGAGCTTTCTTCATCTTCAGACCTTTCGCCACTGATGACAGCTCGTCGTTGGAGACTTGCATACCTGCAATGGTTACTCCGTCTTCATCTACGTACGGTGTAGGTGGCCACATCGTAGAATCATGCTGCGGGAAGAGACCATCAACGATGATCTTCAGCTTGTCCGGACACATTTCCGCTGGCGTCGCTAGACCCCTGATCCTCGCTGTTACGACCCGATAAGCGTTGCCCCAAGGATCAGCGTCAGCTTCTCGACACAACTCCTTGAAGCAGTTTGATTGGCTGACTTTTATCTCCCGTTTGAAGGCTGATCTAGCTTCACGGAAGATTATCTCTCTGACTGTTTCAGACCTTGCTCTCTGAAAGCGTCTTCTGGCTCTGAGACACGCAGCACGAAGGCTAGCAAGAGTATCGTTCCACCAGTAATTTAGCCGCCGGCTTTTCCTTGGCTCCAATCTCCTTGGCATCGTCGCATCGCATGCTCTCGCAAGAGTTTCTGTCAGCTCGACTGCATCGAGATTTGTAGCGCCGCTGTCTGCTCGGAGTGCTTCGATAAAAAGATCTTTGTCGAAGTCCTTCGCCTTCCATTTTCGCCCGCTATTCCTAATCTCTCGCCGTACCGTCGGCATTCGTCTTCCAACACAATACCGGATCGCCTGATGATCACTATGTGTATAGTCCTCACTAACTCTCCAGTTCATGTTCCTCACCAGCGACGGACTGCAGAACGTGACGTCGATGATGGACTCCCTGCCATCTCTGCGAAATGTACTAACGGTACCTTCGTTGCATAGCCTGACGTCCAGCTTTGCCAACGACTCCAGCAAACTGTAACCTCTGGGATTAGTCAGCCTGCTTCCCCACTCCACTGCCCAAGCGTTGAAGTCGCCTCCTATGATTACCGGTTTTCGGCCGATCAGCTTCTCCGTGAGTGAGTTCAGCATCCGGTTATACTGCTCCAAAGTCCATCTTGGGGGTGCGTAGCAGCTACACACGAAGATCCCGTTGATTTTGGAGATAACGAAACCTTCGCTTGAGCTGTCTACCACTTCTTGAATAGGAATTTGCCCATCACTTGGATAGCTGCAATCCCCGATGAATCCGCCACCCAGTTGCCGTTGTCAGGAGGGATCCGATACGGTTCAGCAATAATTGCCACGTCACACATTGCTTCTGTTGTCGACTGCCACAACAGTTGCTGTGCGGTGTAGCAATGATTGAGATTCAACTGGATGATCTCCATTAATCCCGGCCCGCCATCGCCTTCTTGTATGCAGGGCATTGGAAGCCACCCGTCGTATGGTCGTTTCCGTCCTCCGGTTTGCAGAGCAGGCATCTTGGTTGCTTCGTGCAGTCCCTAGCAACGTGTCCTTCTTCACCACATTTCCTACATAGACCGGATCTATCCGGGCCTTTGCAGTTTCGCGCCTGGTGGCCAAACGCCATGCATTTGAAGCAACGCTCCATCTGCTTGGTGACTCGTGGGGCGAATCTCAACGGGCACACCGACCATCCTACTTTTACCTTGCCCGCCTCCACCATTTGGTTGGCAGCCTCTGCTGGTAGTCGTATCGCTGCTACTTGTGTGCCACCGTACGCTCTCCTCAGTCGAACCGTCATTTGCACTTCCCAAAGCTTGCATTGTGAGACCAGTGCATCCCTCAGTTCGTCTTCCGTCGTGATCTCGTCCAGGTCTCTGCACTCGACCACTGCTTCCTGCGTTAGAGCTCTTACGTTACCGTCACTGCCCAATGAATTGGCAATGAGCTCCCGGAAGGCCGAGCTCTTGACCGTGGGATCCTTCTTCAACTCGAACAGCAACTCCCCCTTCTGGGTACGCCTAGTTCTCACCACTTTCTCACCCAAGTCTTTTAGCTCCGGGTCCTCTCTCACTTTCTTCAGGATCGCTGCGTACGACGTTTTATCGCTCGCTTCTACGATCAGGGCATCACCTTTAACTCTCTCCCGAGGAGAACGACGTTTTTCTTGTTTCTTCTGTTCCTTCCTCTTTTCCACATTCTCCTTCTGCTGCTTCCTCTTCTCCCGCTGGTTTTCCACGGTCTGCCACTCACCATCCTTGACACGTTCCTTCAGAACGCTGGCAAAGTCTTGCACGTTCCGTTGCTTTTTCGTGCCTTCCTGCTCTCCAGGCGAATCCCTTCCTCGTTTTTCCGTGCGAGTGGTTCGGGGACTTTTGGGTGCCTGCTGTGTCCCAACTGCTTTATGCTCCGCCGCATCTTTCAGCAACTTTTCAGCTGCTTCGGCTTTCTTTTTCAGCGCGATCTGTTCGTGTTCGGCTGCTTTTACGGCGGACTTAATGCTTGTCACTAGAAGCTTGATCTTCGTGTGAACATTGTGCTTGTCCTTCACGAAGTCATAAAGCTCGTTGACTCGCTTCCGCACCTCCATCAGGTTGGACCTCCCGAATTGTAGCTCCTCCTGAGTAGCACTACTTTCCGATTTTTGGGTGGACACCCTATTCCCGGATCCTAGCTCCTGTTGGCCTGCCTGGTACTCAGCAATCTTGGCCGTACTACTGGTACTCGCTACTGCTGCCTGCGACATCACTGGAGATCGCTGCAGCTTCCCACTCTTTGCGAAAACATTCGCCCCGCCTGCTCCTTCGTTGTTTGTAGAATTTGTTTCCATGTTAAAAGGGTCCCCCCTCCGGGCCGTTATCTCTACCTGTTGTAGATAGTCGCCTCTTATGATCCCATGGGTGCCTTTGTAAACAGTGAGGTCCATGCAAGGGTTGACTCCGGTGCCTTATAACACCGTGTTCAGAGCCGGATCGGTGTAAATCAGGAATGGTGCATCTGAACCTACTACCCACCGGTATAGGTGACAGGTTTTGAGCGTTACCGGAGGCCTGCCAGGTTGTTTATCGGGACGGAGGCAGACGAACCATTAGCCTGCTTGCCATTTCAAGAAGATGTCACTCGTGTTTACTCAGGAAACAGAATAGCTCGACTGTCAGCCCATATACGCCTAGTCCTATCCATAAACCGAGAATCGTCCAATGTCGTTTGCCGTGACCAGTATACCATAATCAGGATCTTACTGGTATGAACCCTGATGTGCCGGTTGGCACTCCTCTTGGGCTTGTGTGCTTTGAGCGGCGCACGGTCGCTGTGATAGGGCCTGCTTGCAGACACATGCAGCTTTTTATAGAGGATCAACAGAGCCCACTGTCAAACCCCACCACATCCTAGACAGGCCCCCTAACTCGCAGTGGCCATGGGGAGGGGTCGTCAAGCCCTTGGACAAAGTCCCTGCTGACCCTAGTGTGTGTGTGTGTGTGTGTGTGTGTGTGTGTGTGTGTGTGTGTGTGTGTGTGTGTGTGTGTGTGTGTGTGTGTGTGTGTGTGTGTGTGTGTGTGTGTGTGTGTGTGTGTGTGTGTGTGTGTGTGTGTGTGTGTGTGTGTGTGTGTGTGTGTGTGTGTGTGTACAAAAATGTGAGACACACTTTTTGGCACTTCGATTTGCTCGCAACAAGTTGCAGTCGACGCGGATTGCGGTCTAGTTGTTTCCTATTGAAAATTGGCCCGATCGGTCATTGCGTTCCAAAGTTATTGGAAAAACATTGTTTTCCTGCCAAAGGTCCCACCTTGGGAATTTTTTTTTGAAAAACGGAAAAAAAATTTTTTTTTCAAAGATTGCAGCAATGCATTCAAATGACCGCAAATGCATATGAATTGATAGAAAAAGTAAAATCTATCCCCCTAAAGTGCTATTTCGACCTCTCTTATGTGTTTTTCTTATTTTTTTAATGCGCGAGAAAGGCACCACCAACGCTAGGTGGATTGATCTGGGTTTTTTTATTATAGTTTTAAAGACCTTTCAACGCTTTGTAAGTCAGGTCTACGATTGGTTGTGTGAGTGCATTAGAAAAAAACCCAACAAAATTTACAGAGTGGTGGTACTGCTTTTCTCGCATTTAGCCAAGACACCAACCTTATATGTAGCTAACATAGTTCGATATACCATTTTCTTTAGAACTTTTAAACGCAACGGTCGATCGTTATCAAATTCAATAGTGACCAACTAGGCTTTGCCCTTTGTCGAATTAAACTACTACTATATGAAATACTATATGAATACTATATGAAAAGTTGTCTTATGTTTTTCTTAGCTTTTGTGCACACACATACACACATACGCACACACGGGCAGAAAGACTTTGGCTCAGCTCGTCGAGTTGAGTCGATTAGTATATTACACTATGGGTCTCCGAGGCTTCCATGAAAAGTTCGTTTTCGGAGTGAAATGATAGCCTTTCGGTACAACTTTGTTGTACGAGAAAAGAAAAAAAGGCCAAAAAATGTAGCGTTTAGCTGAAAATTTGGTCTGTCAAATGCAAGTTTTGACAGTATTATTTATGTATCAGTGAATAATGTTTTACAAATGGTCTATTGAGAAAGCAGTCGTTGACAAGTATCAATGTTTTCAACGACCAAACGTAAAGTGTCAATGCAAAAAGCAATATAAAAGAAAATACTATTCGCCCAAAACAATCAACATTCCTCCAGATATATATGAAAATAAGTATGAAATAAGCCCAATTCGACATTCGTGATCATTGCTAAAAATCAGGTTGAACTGCATGTTTTCGCTATAATTTTAATAAGCAAATCAAAAATGTGAAAAAACAAAGTGAAATTTTCATACAATCTTCACACATTTCAAATTTTGGGATGTGTACTTTAAGATTCCTACGGAAAATCTTGCGCAAACTTGCGCCATTTTGAGAAAACGCGATTTGAAATAAAATGTGTGTGCTTCAAAACTTATCTTTTTTTTCCTTAGTGTGCATCATAGCAACACAAATTTCAATATTCTGCAATAATAAACGTTCTTCCCTAGGTATTTGTTCTTGATATTATGTGAATAAAAATTTGACGTCGTTTGGAAATTTATATATTTTTTTATGAAAGGGCCAAAATATTAGACCTTTTTCAAAAAATAGTCGCGAAATGACTGGAATTGTTACTAAACAACATTTCCCTGTTATTACAACATTAAAAACATCTTATAAGTTCGAAAAAAGAAGGGAAATATTTTTGTCCGCCAGTTTGTATGGGGAGGCCCCATAGTGCGTCACTGACATTTTAATCGGCACACAGATCTACTCACTATCCTATTAAACGTTCCGCGACGATTAAACGACGTGTGGCAGCCCGGTGGTTTCCGCGCACGACCGTCGACTGAAGCGATTCGCACTACATTTCCATTGTTTTCAAACTCGCGTCGAAGAGAAAAACTCACACAAAACGCACAATGAATTATTTTTCTTGCTTTCCGGAGCAAAAAAAATAAACGCATGCACGCGACATTCAAAATCGTACTGACGGGCAAAACAAAACACGCACTAGGGTAATTGTACCAATAACAGTAGTATTAACCTAGATATCTGTTTGGTACATAAAATAGTACGGAATAAGTTATACCTAACCCATACGTCAGCTATAAGACTTTCTTCCCTACCCTTTGCTACTACTTTTAGGTCGTACACTAATTACGTAAGCACTTATGGGGGGAGGGAGGGTCTGCCATTTGCTTACGCTCCATATAAATAAAAAAAATGTTTGGGAAAAATCTTACAAGGGGGGAGGGGCTTGAAAAACTATAAAATTGCTTACGTAATTATTGTACGGCCTCAAATCTATAGATTATACCAAAAACCTTAGATTATATTACAAAATGTTGTATCCTAGAATCACTATTATCATTAGTGTTTCAATAACTAAGGAAAATGTTAAAACCTTAGAACTGCATAAGACGGCAGTACCGTTAATAATGAAATAGCAGTAGTATAAAAAAATTTAATAGAAAGATTGCTCTTTAAATTGGAATAATACCTTTGAATGAGCAAAGATAATGATATTGCAATAGCTGCTTTCAACCAATGGCGTTCACTGTTTTACATCCTATCAAAAACAAATGGATGAGTAGTATTTGTCATGTGTATTTTTTCCACGCATGTCATTACGACAAAACTGGTATCTCAATAGTTTATTTGAATATCTTTGATCTATCACTAAATACCATCATTACTGGTACACCGACCCTAACGATAATTAAAAAAAAACGAACTCCCTGAGTAAATGCACCCACAGTTGCACTGACATGACGTCTTACCAACCAAGCGAAAAAACGTCCGTCGCCGCCGTCGCTGCCGTCGCCAACACCATTAACGGCACACACACGAGAGAGTGAGTGCAGCCTACCATCGACGCAACGCCGCAACTCACCGAATGCGTGAGTGGTAGAGAGCTTTGCCGCCGCGTGGGATATCAGCATCACTGTCATCATCAACAGCAAAACGCGTTGCGCTTCGAAAACACCACGTGCATCTCTTCATCTCTATAACTCTTGGCTGGAGACATAGGGGTATGAATATACGCGCTTGGCAAGGGAATTGAAAGTCGCTCGATTTGAACCCGAATTGAACCTAAATAACATCAAGTTGAACATGTTCATCTTTTGACAAGCCAATTGAGGTAATGTTTAGGACCTTGTATAAGCACCTTCGCTTAGGACTTAAACCAGGTTTAAGCAGATGAGCAAAACCCGCTTAAGAGTTAAGCAGAGGCGAAGAAATTGACCATAAGTTGTATAAATGGGAATTATCCAAATAAATAAATAAATTGTTATGGTTTCCTTTATCACGATTTATAAAAAATCTTATACGATCCGCCTTGTGTTCATTACAGAAGAAAATGTAAAGTTTGCATAGAATAGCTCGAAATTTACGAATATGTGGACATTTCAAGCTCTATCTGGTAAAAGGGCGAATGTCGCAAGAGAGGATTCTCTTCGTCGACTTCCCCTCTTTTAAATAAAAGTGACAAGCAGAGGATTTCATTGCGATTTATCACCTCAGGATGCAAGTTTTCATTGTTTTCTTTCGTTCTGAGGGGAGAAACCGTAAAGAAATCATCTGCTTGTCACTTTAATTTAAAAGAGGGGAAGTCGGCGAAGAGAATTCTCTCTTGCGACATTCGCCCTTATTCCAGATAGAGCTTGATTTGAAGAGTTGTATGAGGTGTTTTAATTTAAAAACTTTGTTGAATTGGTTAAGAATGCGGCGCTGCAAACAGTTGACATCTGAAAAGTAAAACCACAAATATGTACAAAACTATTTAGAGCTTTCTGTCCATGTTACACGAGTTAGTGCTATCCCATTTTATTCTACCACTTGATTTTCTTCTATATAATAAAAATGAGTTGGTCTGTGTTCGTTTCCGCATAACTAGAAAACGGCTGGATGGATTTTCTTGATTCCTTCTGCAGATATGTTCATCATAGTTTCCGACGGGTTTATATGATATTTCCTCAAGTGAAATCACGAGTAAAGTTGAGTAAATATTGAAAAACTAAAATTAAGATTCGAATGGGCAGTTCACAATGAGCATTTTTGCCTACTATGCAGGACAACGTCTGTCGGGTCAACTAGTAACTTTATAGATTTGAATCTGAATTCTGGAATTCAAAAGTAAGGTTGTCTATAGTGTCTAATACTTGACTCGACTAAGTTCTAGGGCAAGTTAAGTCTATCTAAGTCGAGTCAAGTATGATACATTAAAGTCATTCTTCCTACTGAGATTGAAATACGTGTCAGTATAGTCACAATGGAGTGGTTAAATATAATGGGATAATGTTAATTAATTAGCTAGGCAGGGTCCGTTTAGCTAGTAGTGTATAGTAATAGTAGCGAAGTATTGTAAGAGCTTGTTCGAGCACCATCTTTCTGGAAAGAGTTTGTAAAGTGTTATTAAAGGCGCACTCGCTTTACAGCCAGTGGGAATTCTAGTAAAGAAGTCTACCAGTACTCTTGTTCCCAGCTAGCTCAGATACTGAAGAGATGAAAATATCATTCCTATTCCATTGATCTGCCTAAATAATATTGTTTTTAAAGATTTTTTGTCCGCACGAATACAAATATGCATATTTTAAATGAGTTTGCATTTTCTTAGAGGCAATATAACTAACGAACGGATGAACCGATTTGCATGCTTTCCTAGCTAATCGATTCGTCTTGGGATCAGCTGTGTTTACATATACAAAAGGTTTGCAAGTTTAATGGAGAAAGTTGGAAAATTGTCAAAATGTAACGATTTCATGATTTCTGAACCATGCCATCAAGCTCGAACTAACATCGATCTAGAGTGCGACGCTGCAATTAATTAAATGATTAAAAGATCGAAAATAAAACCCGAGAGATATCGGGCAGGCTCGTTGTAGGTAAATCAAGTTTCTAATTTGCTTATCCTTCTAATGTTTTTGTAATTCATCGTAAAATACAAAATTATCACCTCTTTATTATCTGCTCAACCATGATCTCTTTTTCCTTCCCTAGATTCTCACAGAAAATTATTTCATTTATTTAGCTTACATCTGAACAGATAACACAATACACGATTTGAGGCCACATCTCTATGCTCGGTTTGCAAAATACTTGCCAAATGATGTTTTACATGGTCCATCCTTCTAGCACGCTGCGCTCGTCGTATACTTGTACCCGCTGGATCGGAACTGAACAGGGTTGCTGTTCTAGCAACATGCCCTGTCCATCATATCCTTCCAGTTTTTGCCACCTTCTGGATAGGTAGTGGGTTCGCCATGGTTCATCCTTCGCCGCCTTACTCAATTTTCTGGCACAACGAACGATGGGCCTTCATATTTCATGACTAAAATTATTATCAGCCGTAAGCTAGGATCCAAGGTAGACGAATTCAATCGGCCCAATCGCGCTCGATTCCGCATTCACCACCAACTGAACTTTTGTTGCTTCACGTTTCAGATGAGTGTACAGTACTGACTTGTCCATATTATTCGTGAAACAAGCAAAAATACTGGATCTGTTCCCCTGAAACCGTTCCCCAACTCTTACACCCGGCTCTCCGCATGATACCTTTTAGTGCAATTTTTAATAACAGATCCGAGCTGGAGTGTTCGTCAGAAATTTTCACACAATTTTGCATACCATCTTGCGTTGCTTTTGTCAATCTTATAAAATTCCTGGAAAACAAATCTTGTCCATTATTTTCCACAGCTCTATGCGGTCTATGTTGTCGACAGCCGCCTTGAAATCAATAAACAGATGGTATGTTGGGACCAAATCTTCGCGGATTTTCTAAGGGTTTGGCATACAGTAGAGATCTGGTTCATTGTCGAGTGGTCGTCAATAAAGCCGGCTTGATAACTTCTTCCAAACATTCACTATTAGTGACATATGGCGGAAGATGATCTTGGATATCACTTTGCAGGAAACACCATCCTAGATCGTTAAAATGTTCTCACCTTTTTTTCTCAGATTATTTTTCCCGTTGTTGTTCAGTTTCCAAGATTCTGACTAGCAGTCTGTGAAGACAGATAGACAGTTTTTCCGGGACCATCTTGGTGAGTTCAACTCCAATATAATCCTTACCATCTATCCTTACCAACTATCCTCAAGTTTAAGGCTGTCCCGCATCCACCTTTCGATCACCACACTTTCGTCCGTACAGATCCCCCATCCTGATCCCTGTACATCTCGGCTCGCGACACAAAACTTTTATGGGATGCTGTAAGCTACTGATAGCACTTGCGAGTTTCTTGAAAAAGGCGTAGCTGCTTCATCTCCTTGCACTCTGTTTCTTCCAGGCGGTTTTTCTTATGGAAGAGGAGTGTCTGTTTGTCTCCGTTTCCGTATATAGCGTTCTAAAGCGCGGCTGCCCGTACTGAGTCCTTCATCTCCAGAATCTACCTGCACTCTTCATTTAACCAATCGTTCTGTCGACTTCGTCTCACATACTCGACATTGTTCTCCGCAGCGACGCTAATGGCTGCTTTAGCTGTTCTCCCACAGAGGCCCCAACTGTACTCAAGAGAGGCCCCATCGAGCTCACCTTCTTCAACGACGCTGCTTTGAGATGCTACGCGTATGCAGTGGCGACATATCTCTAGGTCGCACCAAGGCAACTTTCCAACAGGCGGTCTTAACTCCTCCTGTCCATCCTGAGCGTTTAAATCTCCTATGATGGTTTTGACGTCGTGGCTAGGGCAGCTTTCGTACTCACTTTTGAACTGCGCGTAGAATGCGTCCTTATAACCATCAGTGCTTCCGGAGTGTGAGCTATGGACGTTGATTATACTGAAGTTGTGGAACCGGTATCATCCTCTCAATGATCGGCCACCACCCGATCACGCACCTTTGCATATCGTCAATCACTATGAAAACTGTTCTTAGCTGGTGTGGTATGCCCTGGTAGTTGGCAGCGCTACGATGCCGAGTCCACCGTATTTCAGTACATTGACGAGTACGCGTGTGCTCCTTATGAAATTGAGATATTTGCAGTTCCACGAACCAAGCTTCCAATCCCTAGTCCCACAGAAATTCTTAGTTTTCGAATATGCGCCCTTGAAATAGCCTTATTGTGTCAACGCCCCCTTTGAAAAAAGGCGACTAAGTACCCCATATTTTACGACGACAGGGCTGATAATAGTCTAA
>NW_026943391.1:42489-93083 GCF_024139115.2 Armigeres subalbatus | reverse complement strand
TTTTAATTACAATAGAAGCAGTCATGTAACAGTGAAAGTAAAAATAATATAAGCCAAATCGCAGTTTTGAATGGGATTTGTACTTTTGGAATTACATCCGAAATTCTTAGTGATTAAGAAAAAATCCGATGTCTTATCTAAGCGAACAGAGTTTAACTGAGTTAGTTAGGGGCTGTCCACAAACCTCGTAGACCGAAATTTCATATTTTCAAACCCCCTTTCCCCCCTTGTAGACTTTTGTATACTTTTTCGAAACCCCTCCCCCCCCCCCTTGAAGTCTACGTAGACTTTTTCAAATTTTACAAAATTCATATGTGATTGGAAAAATATGGAAATCAATCACGTTTTCAGCAATTCAGCTATACAAATACATTTCCAAATCCATTGTGAATATTACAGTATGGGTGTCTACTCATCTGTAAAAACAAAATTGCCTGGTTTTTTTTTCAGGTGTTTTACAATAATTTCCAGGTAAAAAAAAACGTACTATATATGGATTTTAGAAGCAAAATAATCAATTCAAAAACAGTCAATATTGCGAAACATATGTTGTAAATTACTTAAAAAATTCCTCCAGAAATTCCTTCGCAAGTTCACCCAGAAATTGCTTCAGCCATTCAGTCAAAATTCCTTCAGGAATCACATAGGAAATTCCTCCAGGAGTCCTATAAGAAGAGTAACGTCATGTGCCACGTTTGACAGGTCTCCTGCTCGTTTGGAACGCGCATTTGTATGGAACTGACAGACGATTCTGTTCCAATTCTGACACTTGACGACACTGTTATTATAGTCACTGTACCTCCAGGTATTCCTTTTAAAAAAATCCCCATAGATTCCATCGGAAAATCCTCCGGATTTGAAGAATTGCTTCAGAACTTCCTTCAGGATTTAATTTGAAAATTTCCGGAAATTCCTTTCGAGATGAATTGTGCGATTCCTTTACGATTTTTTAAAACTCCTTTAGGTGTTTGTTCGAAAATGTCTTGTTGTCAAAAATGTCAATTTTTTTTAGGAATTTCTTTGGAAATTTGGCCAAGAATTCTTTCGGAAATTCCTTTGAATTTTATTTCAGTTGTTTTTTTGAAGAAACTTAAGAATACTTCTTAAGGAAATGTTCCGGAAATATGTTTGGGAATTTCTTCAGGAAATCCTTCAGAACTTCTTCAGGAAATGTGTTGATGCAAAAATATGAGATTGCTGGGTCCATGACGTTAGGCATAGGGACGTTAGGCATAAGGACGTTAGGCATAAGGACGTTAGGCATAAGGACGTTAGGCATAATACCTTCTTTATGTCGTGGGCAGTTTTTGGGACATTTTATGCGTAACATCCTTTATGCCTAACGTACTCATGCCTAACGTCCTTATACATGTTCGCGTGACCAACATCTAGTGTGTTCTATTTTGTGACCAACATCTAGTTTGCTTGGACCTAGCAGCCACGGTACCGGTATTATAAGTGTCAAACGGCCAAGTTATAGCCCATTCAGATTACGCCATTCATGATCATAAATATCATGATAAACAACAACCCGATGCCATCTCCATACATTCAGTTTCCTTCCCAGCTTTAACACGATATTTATTACAATAAATACCTAATCAAATCAGAATCGGAATAGGCTATTAAGCTTATTGAAGCATATTTTGGCAGAAAAATTTCAATGGTTACAGCGCCACTAGCGTTCTACACGCGGTACTTTATTTACACGGGTGGGTTTTAGCGGTTTTAGCTGATTACGACCTTCAGCGTTGATGAAACTATGAGTCACTAAAATCACAAAAAATTAAAGAAAATTCTGTAAATGCTGTCAAAAATCAGGTTAACCGGGAAATTGAAAAATACCAACCGTGTAAAAAAAATATTGGGTGTATTACTGATTTACTGTAAAAACCTTCAGGTTCCCTTTCGGGAATTTCTTAAAGAAACCATACGAAAAATCGTCCGGAAATTCGTTTTGAAATTCCTCCGGGAATTCTTTTCGGTTTTTATCTTGGAAATTCCACCAGAAATAATTTAGAAAATTGCTAATCATTCTTATAGACACTATTTTAATGATTTCTTTGAAAAATTCCTTCGGAAGTTCCTCCAAGAATTGCTTTGAAAAATCCTAACTAATTTAGTATTTTTTAATATATTCCTGAAGAATTTCGGAGGAAATACTCAAAAGAATTTACAAAGTAATCCCTAATTGATTTCCTGAATAAATTTCTAGATTCCACCAAGAATAGCTTCGGAAATTCTCCAGGAATTCTTTTGAAGATGGCAAAACGTTTTTTGCGGAACAAAGATCCATTAATGTTCATTACATTTTCAATAGATTTAATTGGTATATTTATTCAAACAATTTTAATAATTTTTTTTCATCTTTTGAAAGAATTTCACTCATGATCACCGGGTATTGAAATTTCCCTGATTATGTCAGGAATTCCCTGATAATTCCAGGTATTTTCCAGGTGGGGAGATATTCCCTGATTCCCTACACAATATCAATTAAACATTTAAAACAAAATCAAATTCAATCCTGTGTCCATAGCAACTGAAACCAAATCTCGAAGTGAATTAATTTGATTTCTGTTGGATTTGTTTCCTCCTAGAGGTTTGCGCCAACGCCACCGGCACTTGCATCGGCGAGCCACTGCTTAAAATCTGTCAAGCATCTGAATTATAATTCTTCATGCCGGTTCAAATTTGTAGAAACCCCAAGAATTTTCAGAATTTCGAGTTGAAATTCCGAGTTGAAATTCCAAGAACGTCAAGTCCAATCAGTTTTACGTGGAAATTCCGGTGGAAATTATGGAGAATTTTAGTTGAATTTGAATAAATTTTCATGAAAATTACAAATGCTTTCTTACAAGAATTGCGATATTTTTTTTTGAAACTCTAAGAGTTTTTGGTGGGAAATTCAAATAATTTCTCGTGAAATTAATGAACAATTTCATTTTCCATCGATAATTCCAAATAATTTGCATTAGAACTTCCGAAGAAATCGCCGTTAAATTTCGAAGAATTTCGTCTATATGTATGTCCAAAAAAATCCTCGCGAAAATTCTATGAATTTCAGAAATTGAGAAAAAAATTCCCGTGGACTTCCCAGAAAATTTTCAGTGGAAATTCTGAAGGGTTTTCCGAAGAAATTACGGAGAACTTCTCTTACTGTTATATCAACACGCTGTTGGTGAATGTGCGTATCAAGCCTGTATAACGAACCGTCGATCGGTTCTACTATAATACATAGTTAAATAAAGGCTAAGTTCAGTCGAAGGTTGAGCGTGCAATAGGTAACATCTCGTTGTAATCATTTCCCTCATTACCGAAGCCTCTTTTAATAATGTAAAACACTGGTTAGTTCAGTGGCGAACGAGGTAAAATATTTTTTTTTTAAATAATCCGTTCAGTGATTAGTGAATCACTAGTGAGAACGACTAAATTTTAAACCGCGGTGTGTAGTGCATTTAAAGAAAAGATATTTTAGTTACTAGATAAAGATTGTCGCTACTGTTCCCTTTGTTCTGCTGTCCGAAACATGTATGGTACATACCTGTCAAATCGTATGGATTTTCCTTCTTTGACATTTAGCTCCCCTATCCTCGCCAGCAAAAGATGTTCCGGACAGCGACGACAGCGACAATCTTTATCTAGTAACTAAAATATCTTTTATTTAAAGTTCCGCGCAGGTTTGCTACCTTAGTGTAATAATTATCGCCCAGAAGATCATCTCAAGTGTGGTGGTCACGTTTGGTGCGATAACCGTTTGATTAAAGAAGTTTATTTCACATTATTGAAAATCTAGAAATAGTCGGTTTTGCTTATTTCACTAAGTTTCAATCAGAACACATCACGTGTTTCGTAGAGTTTAGTGGTGATCACTCTATGCTTTTGTGTGATTTCATTGTCCACCACCATTTTATCTAACAGCAAGGTTTTGCAAGTTTGTTTGACCTGTGTGAAAGAGCGCCGACAAAGAGCGACCAGAGGTCAGTTTCAGTCTTTTGTGTGCACTGGAGAGCAAATAGATAGTGATGAACGTGTTTTTCGTTGCTGCTTCAACGTGACTAGTAGATAGGGTGGATCTGCTAAGTTGGTAAGCTTTGTTACGTTTGATTAATCGCTGTCTGGAGTTTTATCACGCTGCTATCAAGTACGTTGGTTTGTTTTATACGTTTTCGGTTTATGTTATTTGTTTCGATAATTTTTTTTTGTTATTTTTCAAATGCAATCTTTTTTGTGGAATATTTGTGGTACATTTAAAGACATAGCTATTAGGGACAGGCTAGTTTGCGGTGTTTCTAATAAACAGCTTCAGGAACGACTGTTGGACGAAGAAGAGTTAACTCTTGCGAAAGCGGAGAAAATTATTGTCAACCGAGAACAAGCGGCTGAGAGATTGACTTCGATTAATGGAAAATCGGCTAGGGTAAGTGTTGTTGAGCGTTTAGGAAGCAAGAGGGTTGGTTTTCAACGTGAACCAACACCCATTACATCGCGGAGCCGTCGTAGAAGCCGTGATAATTATAACTATCGTCGTAGCCACAACAGTCACAGCCGCAGTAGAAGTCTTTCTACGCCGAGGAAAAGTGGGAAGAAAGTTTACTTCTGTAACTACTGTCGGAGGAAGGGACACACACGCAAGTACTGTTACGACTTGAAGCATCAGAAGCCATCTGTTAAGTCAGTCGCTGTGGTAGCGAAAAAGCCAGATTTATCGGAGAGGTTAAGAAGAGCTGCTAGACTCAGAAGAAGACATGGACGTACTGATGATTTCCTCGATTCAACGGTCCAACACCAGCGCCCCGTGTTTAGTGGAAGCATGTGTTGACGATGAGGTCTTGAGGATGGAAATAGACAGTGGATCTGCTGTTTCCGTGATTAGCAAGCTGACCTTCAATGAACGTTTTGGGCGCAAACCGTTAGCTAAATGCAATTTGAAATTGGCAGTAGTTGACGGTGCTCGCTTAAAAGTTGCAGGACAGATCACAGTTTCAGCAAAGGTCAACGGGCGGTGCGAGAAAGTATCATTAGTGGTATTGGAGAGTTCGAAGGAGATAATTCCGCTGTTGGGCAGAGACTGGCTCGACATTTACTACCCAGCTTGGCGAGATGCTTTTCGAGGATCAATGTACCAACGTTTTGAAGGAGGACGGAGTTGTTGAAGATATAAAGAGTAAGTACTCTAGTGTTTTTGACAACGATTTTTCTATTCCCATATCAGGTTTTGAGGCAGATTTGGTACTCAAAGACGATAAACCCATATTTAAACGCGCGTATGACGTTCCTTATCGTTTGCGTGACCAGTTTGTAGAACATATGGAATCGTTAGAAAAAGATGGGGTAATCACTCCAATTGAGGCAAGCGAGTGGGCTTCACCTGTCGTCATTGTTGTCAAGAAAGATAAGGGAATTCGGATGGTAGTTGACTGCAAGGTCTCTATCAATAAGTTTATAGTACCAAACACATACCCTTTGCCTGTGCCTCAGGATTTGTTTGCTTCATTGTCAGGCTCTAAGGTATTTTGTTCTCTTGATCTTGCTGGAGCATGTACCCAGTTGCGTCTTTCCAAAAAATCTAGGAAGTTTATGATTATTAACACAATCAAGGGTTTGTACTCGTACAATCGTTTGCCTCAGGGAGCTTCTAGTAGTGCATCCATATTTCAAAAAGTGATGGATCAAGTTTTGAAAGGTTTGAATTATGTGTTTTGCTATTTGGACGATGTTTTAATAGCCGGTGAGGATTTCGAGGATTGTAAGAGGAAACTTTATTTGGTCTTGGAGCGTTTGGCCAAGTTTAGAGATGTCGTAAAATCTCGATTAATCGATTAGTAACTAATCGATTACTCTCGATTCTTATCGATTATTGAATCGATTAATCGTTGGGTAGTAATCGATTAAAAATTAATCGATTATCACAACGATGAATCGATTAATCGAAGTAATCAGCAATTTGCGACATCCTTATGATGTCGTAAAATCCCGATTAATCGATTAGTAACTAATCGATTACTGTTGATTCTTCTCGATTATTGAATCGATTAGTCGTTAGGTAATAATCGATTCAAAATTAATCGATTATCACAACGATTAATCGATTAATCGAAATAATCGATTAATTTGCGACATCTCTAGCCAAGTTCAACATAAAAGTTAATTTAAAAAAAAATGCAAATTTTTTGTTTCCAGTTTGCCTTATTTGGGACATGTGTTAACAGAGGAAGGTTTATTGCCCTGTCCTGGAAAAGTTGAGACAATTCGTAGAGCTAAGCCTCCGAATAATGTCAGTGAATTGAAGGCATTTTTGGGATTGATCAACTACTATGGTCGATTCATTCCCAACTCATCCTCCCGCCTCAGTCCTCTTTATTGTTTACTGAGGAAAAACACTAAATACTCTTGGAGTGAAAATTGCAATAATGTTTCGGATGCCTGCGGATACGGTTTAGGTGGAGTCATAGCACATGTCGTTGGTAAAGAAGAAAGACCAATTAGTTTTACTTCTTTTTCGCTGAATGATGCACAAAAATCGTATCCAATTTTACATTTGGAAGCCCTTGTAGTGGTTAGTACGATAAAAAAAATCCATAAGTTTTTGTATGGAAAAAAGTTTACTGTTTTCACAGACCACAAACCCTTGATAGCAATTTTTGGAAAAGACGGCAAAAATTCAATATTCGTAACTCGTTTGCAGGGGTACATTATGGAGCTATCGATCTATGATTTTGAAATCATTTATCTGCGAAAATGGGTAATGCTGACTACTGCTCCCGGTTTCCGTTACCGGTAGAGGTTCCACGAGCTCTGCAAAGAGAATATATCAAAACCATCAACATTTCCGGAGAAGTTCCACTGGATTTCAAAGTAATTGCAGTGGAGACAAAGCACGATGAGTTTCTTCAACAGATTTTATTGTTTATGAAGACCGGTTGGCCTAGGAAACTTAGTCGGAGATTCAGGGACATCTATTCGCATCACCAGGATTTGGAGGACTGGATGGCTGTTTAATATTCCGAGATCGCATAGTTATTGCAGCAAAACTTCAAGATTTAGTGCTTAAGCTTCTACACAGAAACCATTCAGGAATAATCAAGTTTAAACGGTTAGCTAGAAGGTCGGTTTATTGATTTGGTATCAATAGTTGGCCCAGATGGAGGCCCTCCGCTCAATTCTAAATATCTGATTGATTTCTGGAGTACAAGGAATACAAGTTTTGAAAAGTCCACCGTACCACCCCTCAAGTAACGGCCAAGCAGAACGAATGGTTCGTGTTGTCAAGGAGGTTTTGAAAAAGTTCCTCTTGAATCCTGACATGAAGGGTTTGGATATCGTAGATCAAATTTCCTACTTCTTGTTCAATTATCGAAACACTTGTTCAGAAGACGCACAGTTTCCTTCTGAAAAATTGCTAAATTTTACACCGAAAACGACGTTGGATTTGGTAAATCCAAAGCTTAATTTTAAAAACCGTTTAACGACTCACGCTTGTGAGGATGATTTTAGTTTTGTAGATGACAAACCTGCTAGACCTGACAAGTTTTCTCAGTTACGTCACGGAGAATCAATCTACTTCAAAAACTTTAGGGCAACGGAAGTGAAGAGGTGGTTGGATGCCAAGTTTTTGAAAAGATTGTCTAAAAATGTATTCCAGGTTTCGGTCGGAGGTCGAATATATTCGGCGATCAATTAAAAATGAAACCCAAGGCACACAGAACGCTTGTGTGTGGTTGGAAGCCTAGCAGGAAACGTCGAAGAGAAGATAATGCAGATTTTGACGAAGACTCAGACAGTTGCGATTATTATGGATATCTGGCAGATTCTTACATCAACGATCAGCACCAACAACCTACGGTTGAAGACGGCAATAGTTTGTCGATACCTTCAACTAGCGGCAATAGTTTGTCCAAGAATATACCAGGCAGTAGTTTGTCTACACACAAGATGGCGTTGAGTGGCAGAAGTGTGCTACCTTCATCAGGCGATCAGATGCCTATGAGCGCAAGTTCTTGTTATCAGCAAGGTTCGAGACAAGATAACGCATTCGGAGTGTTATCAAGCCACCGAGGTTTACCATGTGAAGGCTCAAGTGTGCCTTTCGAACAGAATTCAGTTCATCAGAAATTGGCTGATTCCCAAAACGATGTATTATGCATTCAGGATAAATTCGATATATTGTCGCTGTAAAACTAGCAACCTGGTTTACTTGCAACATGCATTTTATATATTCTGGCAACCATGTTATATAACTGCCATACAACATCCGAAAAGCGCTCATTATTTCTATTTCAATAATTTCTTTCTGTTATGTTTTTATTGAATACAAGCCTATAAAATTATGTAAATTATCATTAATTTTCAAGGCTGTAAAAACAGTAGACAAATACCTAAAATTCCACGTAAAAGGGTTTTAAAATATTTACTTCTCAGGCGATCTCGTCGAATGAAACGTCAGAAGATTCATAGTGATTATAGATATTATTAGAATTAAGTTTTTATTTGAATTTGTACTAATAAGTTATATTATCGATTTGAAATTGAAATATTATATGTTACTTCCTAAGGGAAGAAAACTGTTATATCAACACGCTGTTGTTGAATGTGCGTATCAAGCCTGTATAACGAACCGTCGATCGGTTCTACTATAATACATAGTTAAATAAAGGCTAAGCTCAGTCGAAGGTTGAGCGTGCAATAGGTAACATCTCGTTGTAATCATTTCCCTCATTACCGAAGCCTCTTTTAATAATGTAAAACACTGGTTAGTTCACTTACAAGTTCCAAAGAATGTCTTTTGGAAATTCCAAAGACTTCTTCTAGGATATTCCAAGATGCTTCCTTTGTAAATTTCAAAAAAATTTCCGTTGAAGTGCGACATAATTTCCCGTGGAAATTCTAAAGAATCACTTGTAGCACAGATAACAGATATTTAGGCTAGAACAAATTTTATTGAATATTCTGTGTAAACTGGGCTTGTAGTTTCTAAAGAAGTTCCTGCTGAAAATCAAAAGATATTTTAGTAGAATCTGCAATGTAATCAATGTAATCCAAGTGGAAATTTTTATTTTTTTTTTAATTTTTATAGAACACTTTGGAGAATTTTCCTGCTCAACACAGAAGAATTTGCTGTTGAAATCATGATATTTTTAGCCGTATTTCAGGCTATTACTTCAGTGAAATCCATAAGAGATTCAAGAGATTATTTTGGTAAAGTCTTGCAAAAAACGGAAAAATCTAAAAAAAAATCAAACAAGTGAACTTCGCTGCTGAATGAATTGCTTTAAAAAAATAAAACAAAAATGTCTACGTAGGCTTTTAGTATACCCCCCCGCCCCCCTACGTAGACTAATGTAGACTTTTTCGAGACACCTCCCCCCCCCCCCTCAAGAGTCTACGTGGTTTATGGACAGCCCCTTATGCTTGTTAATCCAAAGAAG
This sequence comes from Armigeres subalbatus, assembly GCF_024139115.2. NCBI lineage: Eukaryota > Metazoa > Arthropoda > Insecta > Diptera > Culicidae > Armigeres > Armigeres subalbatus. Next base: position 83,658 of record NW_026943391.1, on the reverse strand, counting down.
GCCTTGGACGACCTGGAACATATGTACTGCCGTTCTACGCATAACTGCACCATGTTACTTACTTGATGGGCTACAGCTCTTCGATGAACCTACGCTGAATGGAGAATCCTTCTCCACTGGACTCGATCCTGGGCCAATCGCTTCCAGTTGCCCTGAACATTAAGCGCCCTCAGGTTCTCTTCAACTGCAAAAAGTCATCGTGTACGCGGCCCGCGGCCTGCGGGCTCTTCCGGGTTTTCTACTAAATATTATATTCGCTTGACGTTCTTCCGGCATACGAACAACGTGTCCAGCCCACCGTAGTCTGCCGTGTTGTATGAGCTTAATAATATCAAATATACTATACTAACATAATTCACTCTCACGAAATTTTGGCGACCCCGCATGTGGCGCGATCCGTGCCCAAAAGGATCGATACACGCTGAAACGAAACTACCCTAAATATGAGGATCGTTAAACACAAGCACTTCAAAATGTCATCACAACAAAATAAGGATGCCTTCGGGATTCGGAAATAGGGATTCGTTTTTTAGTAGTGTAATTCATTCCTTCAGCAGTTACATTCGTAATAGTTTCCGACGGGTTTATATGATATTTTCTCAGTCGAAAATCAATATATCAATATAGTAAAGTTGAGTAAATAAAAAAAATCTAAAACACAGATTCGTATGGGAATTTCGCATGGGCAGTTCACAACGCTTATTTTCGCCTACTACGCAGGACAACGTCTGCCGGGTCGACTAGTAACAAATATAATACAATCTGGTTGGGACTGCGCTCTTGCAAATGTTTACCTTACTTTCCTTACGGATCCTGTACACCTCCGGTGGTGCAAAGGGCCGACTTGAAAGATCTCCATCCTGAGCGTTGCCCGGCTATCGCTTTAACCTGTTGCCAGGTTAGATTTCGGTCGACTTCTTTTATTTCTTTATTGAGGCTTCGCCGCCATGAGCCTCTGGGTCTGCCTCTGCTGCGATGTCCCGCTGGGTTCCAGTCTAATGTTTGTTTACAGATTTCGTTTCCGCCCCTACGTAGAGTGTGGCCGATCCAGCCCCTACTTCCGATCCCTGAATTTCTGTTGCTATCGGCCTCTGGTGACAACGACGATGGAGCTCATTGTTTGAGATCCAGTTGTGAGGCCACCAGGCCCAAATTATATACCGCAGGCATCTGTTAATGAACACCTGCAGCCGTTGAGTGTTCTCCACTGATACACACCATGTTTCGCTAGCGTATAACAGCACAGATTTCACGTTAGAGTTGAAAATTCGTATTTTGGTGCGTTCACTTATCTGCCTGTTTTTCCAGACATTTCTTAAACTCTCAAAGGCAGCCCTTGCTTTCTTGATCCGTGCGCCTATGTCGATCTTTTGGTACCGCCGTCCGACGCCATTTGGCTACCAAGATATTGGAAGCTTTCAACATTCTCCACTGGTTGCCCGGCTACTGTGAAACTGGAAGGAGTCGCCGTGTTTACATCCAACGATTTGGTTTTGTTGACGTTGATGAGTAAACCTGCCGAAGAGGAGCGCTCGGCAAGGTCGTTGAGCTTACTCTGCATATCAGAGCGCCGTTGCGCGAGGAGTGCAACGTCATCAGCTAATTCGAAGCCGTTTAGATGCTCCATGGTTATAGGCTGCCATAACAGCCCGCGGTTTGGTTCACGGTCAATCGCACCTACCAGAATCTCATCGATTACGATGAGGAACAGTAACGGTGATAGGATACATCCTTGCCTCACACCAGCTACGACCCGGATAGGGTCGGACAGGACCCCATTGTGCAGCACTCTACACGAAAAGGCCTCGTACTGTGCTTCGATGAGGCCGATGATTTTCTCAGGAACTCCCTTGCGTCTCAGGGCGCCCCACATATTCTCGTGATTGTGACGGTCGAAAGCTTTTTCCTAGTCAATGAATACCAAGTAAAGGGACTCTTGGAGATTCGTTGACCTGCTCCAGAATGATGCGGAGCGTGACAATATGGTCCACAGGATCTTTCCGGCACGGAATCGGCTTGCTGCCGCCGGAGAGTCGCATCGCTCTTCTCCTGAATCCGGGCTAGGATAATTTGCGCAGAACTTTTGAGAACGGCACACAGCAACATAATGCCCTCGCCAGTTATCGCATACAGTCAGGTCACCCTTTTGGGCACATTTACTAAGATACCTTGCATCCAGTCGACCGGGAAAGTTGCGGTGTCCCAGATATTATGAAATAAACGATGCAGTAGTTGAGCGGATGTCATGGGGTCAGCTTTGAGCATCTCGGCTGATATGCGGTCGACCCCTGGGGCTTTATTCGATTTCATGCTTTGGATGGCTGTTTGAATCTCTAGCAGTGATGGAGCTTCGGTATTGACGCGTGTTATACGTCGGATCCTAGGCAGATCATGCCGAGGTGGTGATGGCCTGGCTGGCACCGCGAAAAAGTTGTTCGAAGTGCTCGAACCAGCGTTTCAGCTGGTCAGTTGGGTCGGTCAATAACTGATCATTCGCGTCTTTCCACAGGCATCGTTGCATTCATCTTCACCCCGCTTAAGCGTCGTGGAGATATCGTAGAGGCGAATGTCCCCGGTTGCGGCGGCTCTCTCTCCTTCGTCGGCCAGAGAGTCTGCCCACGCTCGCTTGTCCCGTCGACATGAGCGTTTTACTTCTTTCTCAAGAGCCGCGTATCGTTGGCGGGCTAGAACTTTGGCTCCTCTGGGTTTTGATCGCTCTATCTCGGCTTTGGCTTCTCTTCGCTCCTCTATCTTCCTCCAGGTCTCATCGGTGATCCATTGATTTCTCTGGGTGCGTAGTTCGCCCAGATTGTTCTCGTTGGTGGCGATGAAGGCATTCTTGATGGCGGTCCATTGGTCTTCCACGCTGCCACCTTCCGGAATATCTGCAGCACGCGTCTCCAGTTCTTCAACGAAGGACCGTTTCACCGTGGCATCTTCCAGTCGGCGTGTGTTGAATCGTCGTCCAACTCTTTCCTCCTGCCGACGAATCCGCGCAATGCGCAGGCGTATTTCGCCGATGAGGAGGTGATGATCAGACGCGATATCGGCACTACGTTTATTCCGTACAAGAAAGCTCCGTTTCCATTTTCGGCTGATGCAGATGTGGTCGATTTGATTTTCTGTAAAGCCGTCACGGGAGACCCACGTGACCTTGTGAACCGGTCGATGAGGGAAGAGCGATCCCCCGATCACCATGTCGTTATTACCACAAAATTCTGCGAACAGCTCTCCGTTTTCGCTCATTTCTCCGAGACCATGGCGTCCCATAATGCGCTCATGGTTCGAGGTTGTCCGGATCCGATCTTCGCATTGAAGTCGCCCAAACAGATCTTGATATCACCCTTCTGGAATTCTATCTACGACGGCATTGAGTTGACTGTAGAAGTTCTCTTTGTCTTGCAGATCGGCAGCATCGGTTGGCGCATAACATTGGATTATAGTAAGGTTTCGGACCCGTGTTCTAAATCTGGCAACGATTATCCTTTCACTTATAGGTTCCCACTTCATAAGCGCAGAGTGTGCCTGAGCGCTTAGTAGGAAGCCAACTCCGCGATGCCGGGGAGCGTGTTCACCTCGTAAACCAGAGTATAGCAGAACTTGTCCCGACGGCGTTCTGTGTTCTCCAAAGTTTGGCCAACGGACTTTACTCCAGTCCCAGGATCTCAAGCTTCATGCGGCGTGCCTCATTGGCAAGATGTGCCAATTTATCCTGCTGGGCCAGGGTTAAAACGTTCCATGTTCCTATTCGTGTCCGTTGTTTCGCGCTAAGAGTCGTCGCCGTAAAATCAGTCCGTATTCTTTCATTATCGGATTCTCGAACAAATTGATGTTTCGGGAACAGTAGGTTGTTGGCCCAAAGTTCCCTATCCACCGGAATCGGGCTGACATCTTAGATATATCTTCCGGGGAATAGCATTACTTATTTAGCCGCTGGATGCCAGTTGTTGGAGGAACACCTCCTTGGTGGACAGACGTTTAATCAGTCTGGTAAAAATTGTTTAAAGTCCAACCCAACACCAGGCCTAGGCTAGTGCGCTTTGAGCGGCACACGGTCGCTTTGATAGGGCCTGCATGGGGACACATGCAGCTTTTTATAGAAGTTCAACAGAGCCCACTGTCGAACCCCACCACATCCTAGGCAGACCCCACAGGACGCACCCTCTCACTCTAGCTGATGTCAGAAGGACAACAGTGCCCAGGCTGCACTACCAGCTAAGTACGCAACCCTTAGCTGGCGGTCAATTGTCATCGGAAGACCCGTGGAAGCTTGGAAGTATTGGAACTTGTGAGGACCAGAGCTATGTTAGGCGCCCCTTCCCGGATGTCAACTCACCATTTCGCAGCCCGCAAATGTTTACGCAATTTGAATATGAATATTTTTTCTGCTTCGTCGACAAATTTTACAACAGAAGAAGAAGTTATACTGCAATAAATGAAAATAATTTTGGCCATTGAGCCCACATGTTTTCTTTTAATTTGTTCACTCCGTCAAAATAAAAGGTATAAGATCCTTTTGTTGTGGTATGCCATATTGTGGACCTGATCTCATTGTAATAGTAATTCAATTGAATGACAATTCAAATCTTGCACGATCGGGTCGCAGTAAGCCAAAGGTTACTGCACATAAAGGATGCTTATTTTTCCTTACAATATTTGATTTATTAAGCATGGAAATACCTAATTTTGATTAAACCTTGCATCTGTCAGTCCTAGTCCCTATTGTCGACAGTCAACAATAAAAAATAGTTTTTGTTTCATCATTCATTTGACAGTGCAAGAAGTTCGAAAACGGGATGAATAGGATTGTCATTATGAACAAAGGTGAAACTCCAACACAATTGTGTAGAAATAGCAATACAGCATTCTAAAAATCTCTTCGGTGACTTCTTTGCATTTTGAAAGCATCATCGGATACAAATCCTGGTGATTCCTACTACAATTCTTATCTTATCTTAAGATATTTTTGTTAAATCAGAGTTGCTTTAAGTTGTGTCGTGAAAAAAATGCTCTTAAGGACAATCCTCACGGAATCCAGAACTAAATACATTCGCGTTTTCAAAGGCACACAACTCTCTCTCTCACGCAATACCGAAGCAACGTACTACTGTCATTTTATTATTTTCAGTTTTGTTGCGTTGCAGCTGCGTTGAAATAATAAATGACAGTCTATTCTTCCATGTGAGTGGCGTTGTGCCCTTGAAAACGCATTTTATTTTGGATTTCGTGAGGATTAACTACTCAAAGACTTTACCACCGAGCCCCATCATATCTATTTTGTAGACCGCGCTAGATTAGTGCTCATTACTAATATTCCGTAAGTTTTAATCGTGGATTCAGAATATTTCAATATAATAATAAAATGCTGTTTTCCAAACTGCACTTTCAGAATCTAAAAGGTTGGGCCCTTACCTGCACGAAATCTTGGCTACGCCCATGAGGCACGATTCAGCTGAATGACCGTTTTCCAGCAGCCCGCTACTTACTTATTCAATAGGTTTACTTTAAATGTATGTAGGAGTGAACGTTGCCACCTCTTGTATTAAACAATCCTTTATTCCCATTATATATCGGACCATTCTATATGGAACAGAGTATTTTTTCGTGCTCATCTCATTTGATAGCGAATAAAAAAAAATAGTCATGAGGGATGCATACCGATAAACAAAGATTGGGCAACGATCTTTGCTTTCCATTTCATAAAAGCTTTTAATGAGGAGTATTCAAGCTAGACATAGCATCAACGGTTAAAATACCCGCCGGGATGGGGTAAGAAGAAAATTGCTCAAAATAATGAACGTCTTTGTTAGTTGCACTCAATTGTTTCCAGATTACATTTGCGATAATGATGTAACATAAAGAATGGATACTAGATTTGAACAAGAATGAAAATAATTCTAGCATAATTTTTTATAACGATTACATTTTCTTTAGATTTCAAAGCCACGCTAACATTCACTCCGGATTTATTACAGAGATCTAAATACAATAACTTTGTTTACTACGTAATAAAGCTAAAATTTAGTGATAAAATCAAATCTGATCTTAGCAGAAGAGAGAGAAAACAAAAAGAAGCTTTTAGCAGGACATATAACGTTTTTAAACATGGGCGTAGCCAGGATTTCGAGAGAAGGGGGCAACTTTTTTGGAATTCTTCCAAATCGTAGTTTATAGTAGTTTATAAAACACTTGAATATTAACATGAAACCAAATCCAAGCCAAATCAGAAACAATAATGATTAAAACAATAATGGATTTAAAAATGCGTGATTATTGCTCATCAGATATTTTAAAAAAAAAGTGAGAAAAATATTAACGAACTTAGTATTCAGAAAGAATATAAAATCGGCTATAAGAATATAAAATCGGCTTATAAAAATCCTGCATTCTTCCATAAGTTTAAGAAAACCAGAAACATACATCTGAATTTCTAAACAAATCTCTGAAATAATATTTATTATAAAATAGGCAGAAAAATCAATATGCAATATCTTATCCAGGAATTCCTTCGAACAATTTAACTCCTGGCATTCTATCAAAAAAGAAATTCTATCAGGGATTCTTTAAGAATGTCTCCAGCAACTACTTCGGCAGTGTCTTTAGAATTCCACCATAAATTGCCGAGGAATTGATCCAAAGATTCCACCATTATTTACTCAGAAAATCTACGAACTTCTTTATAAGTACTGCAGAATTCCCTGCAATAATTCAAATAATTTCGTGCTGTTTCCCATAATTTTAAGAATAAGAATATTCCGTGGAAATTCCATGCAGAGAAACATTCTAAGAAATTCACAAAAAAATCTTGAATTTCTTGTTATAAATTCCATAAAATTTTCCGCGAATTGTTTCGAATAATTTCTTGTAAAAATTTCAAAGAATTTCTCCTAAATTCCACCAAATTTTTACAAAAATTTTACCGAAAATGAAATCAACAATGGAATTTTCGGAGGAGTTCTAGATTAATTAACAATGAAAAATCCTTGAAACCTTCAAGATTTCCACTGGAGATCCTCAGTTGTTTCTCTCGAAAATTCCTCTGGAATTCTTCCAGGAGTTCACCAAATTTCCACCAAAAATTTCTCTAGGTTTCCTTCGAAATTATTCCGGTAGTTCTATCGGCAGTTCCTCTGAAAAAATTCTTCCGGGAATTTCGGCGGAATTGGAATTTATTTAGGCTTCTTCAGGAATTTATATAGATTTTCCACCCAGAAGCTCCTCCGAGAATTTCTCTGCAAGCTCTCAGGAATTCTCCAGGAGGTCCCTCTGATGATGATGATTGTCCAGCTACAAGCCCTAACAAAGGTTTCAGCTACACTAGATTTGTCTATAGATGAATTCTCTTGTTTGAGAATGCTTCTAAAGGTAGTTTCCCCGGGGTTCGTTTGAAAATTCTCCCGGGAATTTCTTCAGAAATTCTTCCAGAAAATTCCTTCGAGAGTTCCTTCGGGAATTCTACCAGCAGAGAACTCCCAGAGTAATTTCCGGAGGAACTCCCGGTGGATTTTCTATAGGAATTTCCGGAGAAATTATCAGAGGAATTCTCCAAGGAACTATAGGTGGAACTTTTTGAAGGAATTTATTGAAGAATTACGGAAGAATTTCCGCAGGAAATCCTGGAGGAACTCTCGTAAGAATGCTAGGATGAACTCCCAAAGAACTTCCGTAAAATTCCAGGAGGAACTCCTGGGAAATTCTTATAAGAAGAACCTCCCGGAGAGAATTCCCGTAAGAAATCCCAGAGAAATTCTCCGAGGAACTTCTGGAGGAATTTGTAGATAAATGCTTAAAGATATGCTAAATGAATTCCTGGAAGAAAGCCTTATTGAATTCCCGAAGGAACTACTTGTGGAACTGAAGAACATCCGGTGGAGATACCCTAGAGGAAGAAAAAAATATGCTGTTCAAATAACTTCCAAATCCATTTCCCGTACAGATTCCTGCCAAATATCGTCCAGGAATTCCTGTAAAGTTCCTGCCAGGTATTACCGGAGAATTTCTTGGAAAACTCCTGGAAAGAACTCCCGGAGGAACTCCATAGCACTTCGGAGGAATTCCCACATGGAAGTCCTGAAATAACTAATCTTGGAGAAGTTCCTAAAGCAATTTCCGAAAAAATATCTGAAGGAACTCCCAGAAAATACCAGGAGGAATTAATGCAGAAATTCCAGATGGAAATCCTGAAAGTATTCCCAGATTAATTGCTGAAGAAAATCTCTGCGGATGCATGCCTGAAGGAAATGCCGGATTCTTCCTGAAGAGAGAATAGCCGAAGAAATATCTAGAATTTAATTGTTCTGGAGTCAACCTTTTTCGTGTACCAAGGTGAAGTATACGGACAGAGCTATGGAGTGCCAATGGGATCACCACTATCACCTGTAATCGCTAACATGGTCATGGAAAGCTGGAACAGGATTGCATGAAGACACTGGAGGAAAACATATACAGCTACAACTGTATGTAAACGGTATGTGGACGACTGCTTATGTGGCTCAACACGAGCATGTCAAGAGATCATGGACACGTTCAACAACTTCATGATCGCATACAATTCAGTGGAAATGGAGGTAGAAAGAAAAATAAAATTTCCTGGACATGATGCTGGAACAGGAAATAGAAACATCACATCATTATAGTTTGCCAAAACAGTCGAATGGGAGATATTTGGACTATCTATCGAAAAGCCCCCACCAACATAAACAAAACACAGCAATCGCATTAATTGATCAGCTATTAAGCTGTCTTATGGAGACAACCAGGGAAGAAGCTCTAAACCAAGCAGCACACATCTTGCACTGAAAAACAACTACCGATGTGGTTCTTCCAAAGGGTAAGAAAGGGACAGCGTTCTGAAACACTACAACACACTGGAGGCGGAAAATGGTTTTGGCAAACTAAAAAGTATGTGTCAGCTCCGTTATGTGCCGTGTCTAAGTGAAAAACTTAGAAAAACGCTGTGGACAAAAATGAGTGTGATTCTGGCCTCCCGCCCACAGAACAAGATAAAACATCAAATTTTCAGCAAGATAGAAAGACCCGTTGCCACCAGGCAAACAGAAGAACGTGGTGTCATTCCATACCGTGCCGGAACGAATGATGGTAAGGTGTACATCGGACAGACGAAACGGATGCTGGAAGTGAGGATCATGGAACACAAGAACGACAGCGAAAAGCGAAAACCCGCGATCTGGCCTGGCTGTACACACAATGGAGGAAGGACACGTGTTCAATTTCTAGAAAAAAACCACCGTGTACTGGAGAGAATCGCAGACCCGGAGACCAGGATGATTGCGGAGGTATTCCGACATTAAAAAACAAAGGCGAAAGGCAATCGAAGTAAACCTGCAACGTGAATGTGGGAATATCAACAGGATGTACAATGTGCTTAATAACTGTGGCTGGGCTGCGTGAAGGCGAACACAAACAGACAACAACAAAACGATACCAATAATGTGGAGAACAAGAAACAGGCGCAGATGGGTGTTGAGAAATCTCTGTGATAGAAGTAAAGGTGGTGGAAATTATTAAAATTAGTTTAGATTTGACCGAGGAAGAAATGGTCGCATTGGCGAATTGTGAGTGTTCAATTGTGAATGTAAATTTGTGTAAATGTTTGTATGATTTTTTGTAATAAATGTTTATTTTTTAGACGTCTGATGATGGCTGAAGAATAGTAGAGCCGAAAACGCGTAACGTGAAAAATGCCTTTTGATTTCATCGTTACCGAAAAAGCCAATCGAATTTCAATTAATGAAATCCACGGTGATTAGCTCAAAAAGAAATATCTAGAAGTAAATCTTGGAGAAGAAAAAGATATCTTTAAAGGAATTTCCTCAATGAATTTCCTAAAAAAAAAATAGATTTGGGAGTTTCTAGATAAGGAGGAATTACAATTACATGAGAAAGATTTTCGAACGATTTTCGGAGGAATTTGTGGATAACTTTCCGGAGGAATTTAGAAGTTCAGCTTCTAGAAGGATTTCAAGGAGAATTTTTGAGCCTGAAATGTTTCGAGTTGTTTTGAACTCTCATATATTATGGATGGATTTTTTTGAATTTCAACCACCTATTTCTGTATATGATTGGATCATAAAGTGCACATGTTTGAGGGAATTCATTCACGTACCCGTTGAATATTTCCACAATTTAGGGGGGCGACGGCCCCCCCTTGGCTACGCCCATGTTTTTAAAAATTAAGCTAGAATTATGTTGTCAACGTCCAACGTTTGTGTGCTTTTCATGCCTCTGTTTCACTGCTTATGTGTTATTCATATTAGTAGTGCCGTGTGGGGTGACATTATTCAAGCAAAAAAGGAGTTTGTGATCTCAGCTTAAGACTGTCAGTCTTTTTCCTGGTAAAACAAAAAAAAACCATTTCGATTTTCCTTCATATCTATCGTGTTTGGAATAGATGTTAAAAACTAGGTTTAACATTATGTATATATTATTACTAGTCGGCAGACGTTGTCCTGCATAGTAGGCAAAAATGCGCGTTGTGAACTGCCCATGAAAAAAATCCTTACGAATATCAGCTTTAGTTTTTCAGAATTTACTTAATTTTAGTCGGGATTTTCGTAGGAATAAATATCATATAAATCCGTCTTGTTTCCGACGAATATATCTGCAAAAGGAATGAAGAAAATTCATCCAGTTATGCGGATACGAACACAGACCATTTCATTTTTATTATATAGAAGACTAGCTGACCCGGCAGACGTTGTCCTGCATAGTAGGCGAAAATGCGCGTTAGAAACTGCAAATGCGAAATTTCCATACAAATCGTTATTTGAGTTTTTCACGATTTACCCAACTTTATTATGATTTTCGCATGTAGAAATATTATATAAACCCGTCGGAAACTATAACGAACGTAAAGCCCCAAACGTAATATAACGGAACGGCGACGGAAACAGCAAATTTGACAGAAAATATATGGGCTAACTGTCAAATTTTCCGTTTCAATCGCCGTTCCGTTATACGTTGAAACTCTTTCTGAAGGAATGAAGAAAATCCATCCAACCGTTTTTGAGTTATGCGGATACGAACACAGACCATTTCATTTTTGTGCTTTCAAAATCGAATTTCAAAATAATTGCGGGTGGGAAAATTTTGTAACTCGATAAAGTCAAAGTTGACAGCACTCCAAAAAATCGATTGTGTATCAATAACATCATCAATATACATACTGTCGCACATCAGTAAAATTATATGTTTCTCATAGAGTCTGTGCGAAAATCGTAACCGTAATCGTAACTAAAATTAAACTTAAATGTGACATTTCAATAATTATCGAATAGGCTTGCAGAGCTGCAGAGCATGATTACTTATGACAGATATCAAATCATTTTTCATCGATGTCTTGTTGGAATTCTGGGTAGCACCAGTCTGACCGGTCACTTTTAAGTTTAATTCTCCAAATGAGACAAACCCTGAATAAACAAGCTCCGCGTTAACCCTCTAGTGCCCAAGACCGCTTTTAGACGGGGTATTTTGATTATTTTTTGTAATTTTCAATTGATCAGATTTCAAAAAGTTTTTGGTGTTGACCAACAATATAAAGTCAATTTTTAAAGTTCTACACATTTATAAAAATATTGAAAATTGAGTAATATTTTGTTCTTCCGTGTTTTCGCTAGTATACCTTTAAAGAGTGAAATATTTGTAGTTTAGTATTTTTCTACAATCAACCTCATTCAATAGAAGGTTCTAGTGGTGAATGTTATACTCTAAAATATTTATTCAACTTGTTGATAAGTCAGAATTGTATAGAAATTTTAAACTCTAAATATGTTGAAAAATTGTTTGATTTTGATGATCAATAGATTCAAGAAACTATTTGATTGGGTAAAAAACTTGAAACACGAAATTCTAAAAAATCAAAGTGTGAAATTGATAAAATCATGAATTAAAATTTGTTAATGCCCAAACCGTATTTAGATCGATTTTAGAAAGCAAAATAGTGATTTTAAGCGAAAACAAAAAATTTGGGTTGTAGAGGTTAAGGTGAAAGGTTGTAGAGGGTCAATGGTAAAGAAATCAGCCTCAAGTGTTCTGAATGCACTTCCGCTGTTATTTTTCGAGATCATGGTTCGTTTTCACACTCATTCTCACGAGCAAATATTGCTGAGTCATAAAAATTTCCGCCAAGAAATTGTTGCGGGAATAATAATTTTTCGTTGCGTAAAGTTGATTTGCTCGTTTTCTTGCTTCATTCATCATTTTCGTGCCGTAGCCAATGTTACCAAGATATTGGAACAAACAACCTAACCCCTATAAGCAGTCGAGGTGGTAGTGTGACCAGAGTGAACATTTGTTGATATTCTATGTTCGAATCCCGAATCTAGATAATAAGGTAATGAGTAAAAGGTGTTTTTCCCCACAAACTACTAAAACAATATTTTCCTTCAACCTGAAAATCGTTTGACTTCGTCTCATCTAAACGAGAAGTACGAACCCTGATTGAGTGCTTTCGATACCAACCTAACAATGGATTTTTATATTGTTGGGCAAGCTCAATGATACTCTATATTCCCCTTAACTGGACTGATAGGGTCTCCAATAGCCTTGCGAGCAATGGCGTTGGATTTCCAATCCGGAGATGGCGAGTTCGATTCTCGGTCCGGTCTAGGATGTTTTTGGGTTGGAAACTTTCTCGACACCCTGGGCATAGTGTATCCATTGTACTTGCCACACAAGATACATACAATGGCGGGCATAGAAAGCTTTCAATTGATAACTGAGGAAATGCTAATAGAATACTAAGTTGAAAAAGCAGGTCAAGTTCCAGTTGGAATGTAGAGCCATTGAGGAAGGAAAAGAAGAAGAACCGGACCGAAAATCAAAGTTTGGTTATGCCGTACCCTCATTTAATAGGCTATCTGAGGTCTCGTAGTCCTACATAACATCATCATCACTGACACAGTAAAACTGATTTCTTTTTCTTTTTCATCTACTCCCACAGGCACCAATACATCGATATCAACGCACAAGGACCCCCCTGTTCCCGAAGACTTATTCACGCTAGAACAACGTCGTAATGGTGCTGTTGTGTTACACATTCTTGGCGTAATCTATATGTTTGTCGCGCTGGCAATTGTGGCGACGAGTTCTTTGTGCCTTCTTTAGACGTGATCATTGAGAAACTGGGCATTACGGACGATGTGGCCGAGTGCGACCTTCATGGCGGCCAGGGGCAGTGCCCCGGAACTATTCACCAGCGTGATCGGCGTGTTCGTTTCGTTCGACGACGTCGGTATCGGTACAATTGTCCGGTTCGGCCGTGTTCAACATCCTGTTCGTTATCGGTATGTGTGCGTTGTTCTCCAAAACCCTTCTAACACTGACCTGGTGGCCGTTGTTTCGCGATTGTACGTTCTGCAAGTGTTGGTTTGCTTACGCTGATCTATTTTTCGTGATAACTCGATCGAGTGGTGGGAGGCGCTAGTGCTGTTTATAATCTATATCACGTACGCTGTGTTTATGAAGTTTAACCAGACAGTGGAGAGATGTGTGAAGAAGATTATCTATAAAAATAAGGTGACCAGAGTTCGAAGCATGATCAACTTATGCCTGCAGTAAGTAGTTGAGAATGCATGTAATTAGAGGACACATAATTTTCTGTTATTATCCTTCTATTATCACCTTACGTTTGAATGATTTCACTCATCGCTCATGACCATCATCTCGTTCCATTTCCATAGCAAACTGTTTCTCAGATTTAATTAAATTAATTAAGCCATCACCGGTTTTGAATTTCATTGACGCACGGACGAGCAGGTGCTTTGGCTTCCAGCTCTCATCCGTTGATGTCGCGAGGTGAAAACGTTGAAGTCGGAGAAATTATTGAATCAACCTCCAGGGTGTAGCACCTAAAATGCAGAAGCAGGACACCGTGGACACTGCCTGCCAACAAGACTGCCATCAAATTCGTTGGTTTGCAATGCAAGTACTACCTGTTAGACTGCAACTGCTGTTGGATATTCCCACCGAACGTGTCATTGTCATTAGTGGCGGGGATATAAATTTTCCTTATTTAATAGCCTGGACGGTAGCAAGAGAAGTTAACTTAGTAGTAGCAAAAGTGCCACTACCGTTTGTATGTTGATGAGTTGATGTGTCGAACCACGATGGAAATGAAAATTGTTCTGTAATAATATGCAAACTTGGTGAGCGAAAAGCGACATTTTAAGTTGCAGGAAGATACGAAAGTACGGTCGACAGTTTGAGATATAGAGTGGAGATGAACAATAAAGCGGGAGGAAGCAATGTCCTGTTCCATTATCCAACTAGAGCAATGTTAGTAAAGAAAACTACATAGGAATGGTTCAGAAGCAACACAAATTAACTTAAATGTTAATTGTCAGAAGAACTAATTAATTAATGAATTAAAGATAGAGCTTGTGAAATTAATTTTCTCATCGTTACTTAGGTTTCTTGTAGACTTAAATATCAAAATTCTGCTAGCATTTTTTTCAACTTCCACCCACTGACTGGAATAAAGAACATTACGGGGCGTCAATTACCATTCATCCATGGGGATAGAGAGGAGACAAGGATTGCAGTGAAGTTCTCAGCAACGATTAATTTTTTCAATATGAGATGAATTTATGATGTTGACATTTTTGCTACTATCAACAGATTAATATAAACGTTTGAATACATTTTGAATTTGGTTCCGACATGTTTTATTTTTAAAAAATACTTTCTATTGGGATATTTCAACGATAATCAATTCAAGATAATTCAACGAATAACTTGAGAAGGAGCTTCAATATAAGCATATTGACGAGAATTCGTTGCATGATACGAATGCTCCCCAGTGGCATTATCATTGATAAAAACTGCAAACAAAATTTAACTAATCCTTTGATTGCATATTGTTATCAACAACTATCTGGTAATCCCTTGAAATCATTTCCTCATTCTCGCGCATTAAACAATTTGAGCAATTCAAATATTACGAACCGTCATAGAAAACTACCCGCACTATTGCGGCACTAGTGGAAATTAATTTAATTATTCAAGCAATGTAAACCAAAATCAATCATAGCATGTTTGCATAGCTGTCCCGGGTAGGGACGTGATGGCTGACAGAACAGGACGGGTTAGTTGGGGTGGTTGCACTATTTGTGTGTACGGCTGTGCGCAATGGTAATGATAATGGCCCCAACAGGGGACTGTTGTAAGTGCAGCGCTCTGGCTGGCCGGGTAGTATGTTCAGCGCTCAGCCCCACCGACACACAA
This sequence comes from Armigeres subalbatus, assembly GCF_024139115.2. NCBI lineage: Eukaryota > Metazoa > Arthropoda > Insecta > Diptera > Culicidae > Armigeres > Armigeres subalbatus. The sequence goes on along the minus strand of NW_026943391.1, from coordinate 68,415 downwards.
GCACGTGCCCTGCCAGACATCGTTGATGGTCTCTGGTGCTGCCACCATCAGTATACTGCTGCACATTTGTATTAACACATTCACATAAACGTTGCTGCTGTGTTTCCGCATTTGTTCAGTTATTTTTCTATCATTGGGATCGCCACTTTCTGCAGAGTGTGGTGTGTAAAGGCACATGGTGTTGGGCACATGTAGCCATGGATCGCCAATAAGGGAAACATTCCAATATAACTCTACAGGATGCACCTGAATATGAGCTCATATTTTTTTGACGATGATCTTCCGCATCGCTCACTCAGTTACCTCAGAAGTATACGTAAAAGATCTCCGTACTGGGTAACTGCTCGCTTTAGCCTGAGCTCAGGACAGAATCCTCGCCACAAGGCCACTTAGTCTGCATCTGCTGCAATGCCCTGCCAAATTCCAGTCCATCACTTGCTTGCAGATTTCGTCTCCGAGTGAGGTCGATTCACCCTTCCATTAATGAAATATTTTGATATAGATTTTATGGCATCGTCGCTGGTGATCAGCATTATAGATCGAATTATTCGAAACTTGATGCGTAGACTAATCTGATTAGATCTCCATATGAACAGTTTGTTTGAGAAACTGTATATGCGACATTTTCGTCCAAAAATACGTATTCTGGAAAAAACGAAAAAAAAATTTTGTTCAGGAATGTATAACCTTTGTTTTCCTTTTTTTTAAAGCTGCATATGTGCACGCACTCTTAAAAGCAATTGTGGAGCACTGCTTACAGTTTTCGCACTGGAAGTGTCCTAGAGTGTTAAGTTTTGCCAAACATTATTGATCTGTATCGAAAAAATCGAAAGATTCTGTACCAATTTGTTCAAAACAGTTTTTTGTTTTCTCAAAATTGTGTAAAATGGATATATGCAGTGGCAAACACTGATATCCGTAAATATAAATTATACCCTTGCTAATGATATCTGAAACCGGCCAAGCTTCAGTGAGGAATGTAGAGTCATGAAAGAAGATCATTAAAATCTTTGACTACCACTGCCATTAGGACACATTCCATCATGAAACATATCCAAATTATATGTTCTAAAATCCTTCTTCACATTGTGCACCATCCTGTAGCAGCTGAGTGCGTTCTGAAAAGTGTGATAGGTTGTTTCCCTCCCAATACATACCACTGCGCTACAATGCCAGGATTCACACTTTATTGCAATTTTAAAATAAAATAACTGCTTCCTTGCGAGCGCTTGAAGCCGCACATGGGTTTATGGCTGTCTTCTCACTTTGTTCCCATTATCTGGCTGTTTGTGTGCATTGTACAAACAACGTGAGCACTTCCCGGGTTTCAGCCTCCGGTCCCACTGTGCAGGAGTATCCGTTTGACACATCTGTATCCCCAGTCAGTGGAGCGAAGAAATAGGAAAATAATAGAAAGATGCCCCCGTTGAGTTGGATAGCGATTTGTCATCCATTTATGGGACAATAATCGACAGCACAATTAAAATGGCGTCTCTTCCGTTGGTTTTTCTCTATGCACAGTACGATCAGGGCGATGTAGTACTGAATGCGGAGCTAGACAAATGAACTGACTTAATTAAATTTCACGTTTTTGTTGATGTGGTGTGCATAAATTTGGTTATTAGCTGGTCTTTATTTCGCATTCTATGGACTGCAATAGTAAAAATTGTTTATCAAACAGTATCTAAATGAACATTTAATGGGATCTGGCTACATATGGGTAGATTAGATTTTAATGATCTTTAAGGATGTTGGATAGTATTTCGCGTTAAAGTATCTTATTTGGCATTTCGAGTAATCCCTGGACATAGTTATAGTTTTTCATAGCACTTGGCAAATAATGATTAAATTTATGCAATGAGAGACTAATAAATATCTGAAAAAATGTTAAGAATACAAAATAGATCCATAATATAGAAGACTCTAGGATTAGATGTCAGTGAATTAGAAAGTTGATAGTTTGTTCGTGAAAGGCAAACGACAATAAATGTTAGTGTACAGATTGCACTCGAAAAAAAAGCAACTGACTAAAATGATCACCAAAAGTTCATTTATAGTCGAATAATTTTAAAACTCTCAGAGAATTAATAAACACAAAAATGCCCTCACCTTGGACCGAACGCTACCCATCAAACCATGTGCACTGCCTGTAATCGCATATATGTCCCATAGTAATAGGAAACCCAGCAAATATAGGACTAACATACAATTACAGGCAGTTTAGCACTTACGTCATCTTTCTTACACCATTTAATTCCATCTTTCTTCAAATCCTTGTCTTTTTAAAATACCTTTTCAAGTTTCCCGAGCCATACATCCACAATCGCCACAAAGTTGTGTTGTGTGCGCCGGAACGAAAATCGGCGGCGGCGGCGTTTGTCAGAATTTCGGTCAGCGGCATCGGCGTTTTCGATGTCACGCCGAAAGCCATTTTAGCAGGCGGTGGCGTGAGTCGGCGTGGAGATTTTCTTACGTTCGTTTCTTAAGGATTTTTTCCAGCATTTTTTTTTTTCAAAACTTTTGAATTTCGTCGGAAAAAAATTATGAACTTCTCCAAAATATTCGTTGAAAAATTATTTCCAGATTTTCCATAGCAACTACTTTAAAGTAAAAGGAAGCACTTTGGAATTTCCAAGGAATCATTTTTTTACGGAAAACTGTTCGGCATTTCAACGAAGAAAAATCGAAAGTTTCGAAGGAATTGGGAAAATCTAGAAATCTACAGGGTGTTTTTTATGTTATCCATAAATTCTTAGGAAATTCAATGGAAATTATAAAAAAAGTCCATGTTCGGCTAGATGGGTTTTTGCCTGAAGGTTTGTTCGACCAAATAGCGTATTTTGGCAAATACCTTTCGGTCAAATGACCCTACCTGTCGTTTGGGCGAAAGTCATTTGGCGGAAAGCCATTTATTCGAACGCCGCTTGGTTGAATAACACGTTAGGTCGAAAGTCATCTAACCAAATTCTATTAGGCCAAGTAAAGCGTTCGTCCGAAACGGTATTGATGATGATGATGATGATAAGGATGATACTACCATCTATTGTAGCAAGACACAAGCCAGTAGCACTAGTCATATCTGATAAACGATTTGATCATGCTTATATTATTGTTTGTATTTCATCAAAATCCATATGAGGCAGCAAAAAAATGGATAGGGTTGGTTCCATAAAGCAGAGACACGGGATGAATAGAGCATCTCCTTCCAGAAGAACATTCATACATACAAATACAATCAAGCCCTCGTTTCTCAGATTGACCCAATAGATGGGGAGAAGAGCTCGCCCTTATTCCATTCCAATGTTAACAATAGGAAGTTGGCAATCCCACTCTTCCTATCCAAACCGTTTTCAATCTGTGCCCTGATGGTTGTTTCATATATTTATATACACATAATCATATAGTTTTGATACCATTTTTAAAAATATATGATGGAATATTCTCACCAAATTTCCGTTTGTGAAAAGAACATTGATTCTAATCATCGTTGATGGTTACTGTACCTTCTTCTTCTTATTGGGGATTACATCCCCACACTGGGACAGAGCCGCCTCGCAGCTTAGTGTTCATTGAGCACTTCCACAGTTATTAATTGCGAGGTTTCTAACCAAGGTTACCATTTTGCATTCGTATATCATAAGGCTAGCACGATGATGCTTTTATGCCCAGGGAAGTCGAGACAATTTCCAATCCAAAATTTGCCTAGACCAGCACCGAGGAATCGAACCCAGCCACCCTCAGCATGGTCTTGCTTTGTAGCCGCGTGTCCGGCTAAGGAGGGCCTTAGAAGTGAATACTATACCTACCATTTTGAAATAGCACTTACAGTTGTTGTATGTTAACAAACAAACCCAGCTTAAAACCACTTTTCAAAATTTTATTAAAAGCAAGCATAAAAGCATCCTATTCACACTGATTGAACGTGGTTTCCAATAATTCACGATAGACTATATGACCCTTGCAAAGACCACAACCCATCTACCGAAACATCGGGCAAGTAAATAAACCATCGTCCTGATACTTCGGACTGAGAAAGCTTCAAACACTATTTGACCTCGACTAAGGACTGCATTGAAAATAAGTTATCCACATTATTTGACTCGAAAAAATCGGATGCATTTTAAAAATTTATTAAAATTTAGCAATATATGTTAATTCTGTTTGTTAAGTTTATGAAAAATATAATACTAGATAAATATTGCCATGTTCCAACATTTATTCAAGCATTTTTCTTCCTGGTCGAAAAAACGGCATAAAATTGCCTCGTTTTAAAACATGATTATTTTCTGGTTCAAATTCCGGTCACTTGATTTTGATTTTCTTCCTTTTTCCGACAGGTTAGCGAACGTGTAGTTCCCAAAGCTTATTGACCATGAATTTTTACCTTTGGGTGTGGATAGCGAAACGCTTGGTTAAATTATCCATCTCGATGCCCTTCTTACGAGCACTGTGTCCAAAACTCAAATTTCCATATCACTTTCAATTTGAGATACATCGGAAACAACAAATTTTCATCAAAAACAAATTCTGATTTGAAACTTAACATATGAATTACGTCGAATGCAGAGTAAAACAGACCAATACTCTCATGAGTTTCTGAGTAACAACACTTTGAAAATGGATAACTTATTTTCGATTCAGTCCTTACTCGATGATTCTTCAGTCAGGTAAGGGAAAGTTCACTAGTTCACTATAGGAATTTTAGGAATTAATTTCTAGATTAACTAAAATGGATAATCTGTACATCACCATGGAATTATTGGTATTTGAATAGATATATGGTAACTATAGCTTGAGCATGAGCATTATGACCACACAATTCGTAGGTTCTACTCCGTGATTGACTGGGGTCGTGGGATCAAACCCCACCGAAGGGGCGGTTACCCTCCAATACCTTTTCCGAACTAAATCTATCACATGTTGTACATATGCATAATCAAGTTTCAGACATATTAATTAATTTCCACTCCGGGTGGCTTAATACCCGGCATATAGGCAATTAACTTTGAATGTACGAGAAAAATGTTAAACCATGCACGCCCGGTGGCATACGGTGGAAAACGGGGGAGAAACGTTTTGGACGACCGATCGGACGCGCAGTACTATGTACTTACTTACTCGACAGCTACTGCAAACAATTGAAGATCGCGCTTGTCTCGACCGGAGCAAAGCGCAATAGGGTTATGCGCTAATTCGTCCATGGCGCTAGTATCCGTCATATCAAATTCTAAATCACTAAATACTCGCGAATCGTAAACTAATATAATAAACTAATCATCTGGCGAGATAGAAAAAAGTGTACACTACGATCTGCATTCATTTAAATTACATTCCGGTGTTACTTAGGGCAAAAAGATCCAATAGTAGAGGCTAAGCACTTTCCAATGTTATTTGATCGATTGCACCAAATTTATACTTCATTTTGCTTACCTTGGGGGTGTATCCAGCTCTTTAATTTTTCCTTGCACGAAGAGTCTTTAAGTTGTAACAGAATCCAGTTTTGCTTCCTAAAACGTTCACTCCAATAACCTGGTGCTTCGTTCCAATAATTGCGGTATTTGTAATTCATGTTCCTATAGTTGCGAATCTCATTGGTTTCATACGGTATTCGCAACTATTGGAACTCTACAACTATTGGTGCAAAGTAAAACAAAAATAAGGTTTTTAGTAATACTTTACCGTTATTGCAGGAATTTGCAAGCCGTTTTCTTTTCTTTCGTGTTGTGACATGTCAACTGATTGACTGACAATGCGGGTTGCTGTGTTAAATTCGTATTTTCTCTAAAAACTATAGTACCGCAACTATAGAAACACCCACAACTATCGGATCGTTTACCCTACATGAAATACAGTTAAATTTAACTTTGCGACTGTGACTTTTTGCACAATTTCCTACGTTATCCGTGCGACGAAGGAAAATCCAGTTCGTTCACTACTGTAGAAGACGCGCAACACCGTCACCAAAATCAACGTAATTCATTGATTTTCACCGCACTTTTCACATAAATTTCTCCTGCGCACTAAATAAAAGCAATGTTTATTGCTGAAGTGAAAACTAATTGAAAAATAACTACCAGAAGCGTTCAAATGATCTGTTTTTTCAAATTTTAGAGCGTTTGAAATTTATTTTCTTCGTCGCCTTGTTTATAGTCGAAAAATGTGCTGCCAAACTGGCGGTTTGAACTGAAATAATCTTATGTTACACATCTGATAATACATCATGCAGTCAATAAAAGTAGGTTTTCAATTATTTTCCGCTAGCGTAATAAAAGTAAAAGTCTTCCAAATAATTATTTTCATGCACACTCGTCATTCATACACAAATTTTCTACTATTCCAAAAGTTTGAAACAGGAGAAATAATTTCATAATAGAAATTTGTTGGCAGCACTACCCACGTACATGTTAAGCAAGTGTGTTAGTTGTTTGACAGACTGAGGCATTTAACTGAATGGCAGCACAATCAAAACCATTTTTATGCTGTCCAAATGGCATTGCACTAGGAAATTTTTGTAAACTGTAACCGAAATAAACTTTCAAATTTTACTTTCAAAATTGACTGAAATGAAAGTTATTCTGCATGAAGTCATCCAAGAAATGGCTTGAGCTCAGGAACAAAGATTTGCATTACTGTTTTAAGTATGGTACATGCTCCTTGTAGTACAGAGAAAAGGATAAGTAGATGATCAGTTTTCCGGTTTCAAATATGGTACATGCTCTCTGTAGTACAAAGAACAGAATGTGTTCACAGCATATGTTCTTGGTCATCCAAGAAATCTCTGGAGTAAGGCTTTTCGATCTACACGAGTAACTGAAGATCAGTTTTCCGGTTTCAAATATGGTACATGCTCTATGTAGTACAAAGAACAGAATGCGTTCACAGCAAATGTTCTTGGTCATCCAAGAAATCTCTGGAGTAAGGCCTTTTGATCTACACGCGTAACTAAAGATTAATTTTCGGTTTCAAATATGGTACATGCTCTCTGTAGTACAAAGAACAGAATGTGCTCTTAGCATGTGTTCTTGGTCATCCAAGAAATCCCTGGAGTAAGGCCTTTCGATCTACACGTGTAACTAAAGATCATTTTTCCGGGTTTCAAATATGGTACATGCTCTCTGTAGTACAAATAACAGAATGCGTTCACAACATATGTTCTCGGTCATCCAAGAAATCTCTGGAGTAAGGCTTTTCGATCTTCACGCGTAACTGAAGATCAGTTTTCCGGTTTCAAATATAATTTTATGCTCTCTGTAGTACGAAGAACAGACTGTGTTCACAGCATATGATCTTGGTCATCCAATAAATCCCTGGAGTAAGGCTTTTTGATCTACACGCGTAATTAAAGATCAATTTTCCGGTTTCAAATATGGTACATGTTCTCTGTAGTACAAAGAACAGAATGTGTTCTAAATTCGAGCAAATGTTCTTGGTCATCCAATAAATCCCTGGAGTAAGGCCTTTTGATCTACAAGCGTAACTGAAGATCAATTTTGCGGTTTCAAATATGGTACATGCGCTCTGTAGTACAAAGAACAGAATGCGTTCACAGCATATGTTCATGGTCATCAAGAAATCCCTGGAGTAAGGCCTTTGATCTACGCGTAACTAAGATCAATTTTCCGGTTTCAAATATGGTACATGCTCTCTGTAGTACAGAGAACAGAATGCGTTCACAGCATATGTTCATCGTCATCAAGAAATCTCTAGAAGTAAGGCCTTTCGATCTACACGCGTAACTGAAGATCAGTTTTCCGGTTTCAAATATGGTACATGCTCTCTGTAGTACAAAGAACAGAATGCGTTCACTGTATATGTTCTTAGTCATCCAATAAATGCTTGGAGTAAGGCCTTTCGATCTACACGCGTAATTAAGGATTAGTTTCCGGTTCCAAATATGGTACATGCTCTCTGTAGTCCAAAGAACATAATGTGTTCTAAGGCAAATGTTCTTGGTCACCCAAGAAATCCTAGGTAAGGCCTTTCGATCTACACGCGTAACTGAAAGATCAATTTTCCGGTTTCAAATATGGCACATGCTCTCTGTAGTACAAAGAACAGAATGCGTTCACAGCATATCATCCAAGAAATCCCTGGAGTAAGGCCTTTTGATCTACACACGTAACTAAAGATTAGTTTTCCCGTTGCAAATATTGTACATGATTTCTGTAGTACAAAGAACAGAATGTGTTCTGGCATATGTTCTTGGTCATCAAGAAATCTCTGGGTAAGACTTTTCGATCTACGCGTAACTGAAGATCAGTTTTCCGGTTTCAAATATGGTACATGCTCTCTATAGTACGAAGAACAGAATGTGTTCACAGGCACATGTTCTTGGTTATCAAGAAATCACTGGAGTAAGGCCTTTTGATCTACACGGTAACTAAAGATCAATTTTCCGGTTTCAAATATGGTACATGCTCTCTGTATGGTACAAAGAACAGAATTTGCTCTTAGCATGTGTTCTTGGTCATCCAAGAAATCCTGGAGTAAGGCCTTTCCAGTCTACACGTGTGACTGAAGATCAATTTTCCGGTTTCAAATATGGTACATGCTCTCTGTAGTACAAAGAACAGAATACGTTCACAGCATATGTTCTTGGTCATCAAGAAATCTCTGGAGTAAGGCTTTTCGATCTTCACGCGTAACTGAAGATCAGTTTTCCGGTTTCAAATATGGTACATTTGCATGCTCTCTGTAGTACGAAAAAGAACAGACTGTGTTCACAGCATATGATCTTGGTCATCAATAAATCCCTGGAGTAAAGGCTTTTCGATCTTCACGCGTAACTGAAGATCAGTTTTCCAGTTTCAAATATGGTACATGCTCTCTGTAGTACGAAGAACAGACTGTGTTCACAGCATATGATCTTGGTCATCCAATAAATCCCTGGAGTAAGGCCTTTTGATCTACAAGCGTAACTGAAGATCAATTTTGCGGTTTCAAATATGGTACATGCTCTCTGTAGTACAAAGAACAGAATGCGTTCACAGCACATGTTCTTGGTCATCCAAGAAATCCCTGGAGTAAGGCCTTTCGATCTACACGCGTAACTAAAGATCAATTTTCCGGTTTCAAATATGGTACATGCTCTCTGTAGTACAAAGAACAGAATGTGCTCTTAGCATGTGTTCTTGGTCATCCAAGAAATCCCTGGAGTAAGGCCTTTCGATCTACACGTGTAACTAAAGATCATTTTTCCGGGTTTCAAATATGGTACATGCTCTCTGTAGTACAAATAACAGAATGCGTTCACAACATATGTTCTCGGTCATCCAAGAAATCTCTGGAGTAAGGCTTTTCGATCTTCACGCGTAACTGAAGATTAGTTTTCCGGTTTCAAATATGGTACATGCTCTCTGTAGTACGAAGAACAGAGTGCGTTCACAGCATATGTTCTTGGTCATCCAATAAATCTCTGGAGTAAGGCTTTTCGATCTTCACGCGTAACTGAAGATCAGTTTTCCGGTTTCAAATATGGTACATGCTCTCTGTAGTACGAAGAACAGACTGTGTTCACAGCATATGATCTTGGTCATCCAATAAATCCCTGGAGTAAGGCCTTTTGATCTACACGCGTAACTGAAGATCAATTTTCCGGTTTCAAATATGGTACATGCTCTCTGTAGTACAAAGAACAGAATGCGTTCACAGCATATGTTCATGGTCATCCAAGAAATCCCTGGAGTAAGGCCTTTTGATCTACACGCGTAACTAAAGATCAATTTTCCGGTTTCAAATATGGTACATGCTCTCTGTAGTACAGAGAACAGAATGCGTTCACAGCGTATGTTCATCGTCATCCAAGAAATCTCTAGAGTAAGGCCTTTCGATCTACACGCGTAACTGAAGATCAGTTTTCCGGTTTCAAATATGGTACATGCTCTCTATAGTACGAAGAACAGAATGTGTTCACAGCATGTTCTTGGTTATCAGAAATCACTGGAGTAAAGGCCTTTTGATCTACACGCGTAACTAAAGATCAATTTCCGGTTTCAAATATGGTATGCTGCTCTGTAGTACAAAGAACAGAATGTGCTCTTAGCATGTGTTCTTGGTCATCCAAGAAATCCCTGGAGTAAGGCCTTTCGATCTACACGTGTAACTGAAGATCAATTTTCCGGTTTCAAATATGGTACATGCTCTCTGTAGTACAAAGAACAGAATGCGTTCACAGCATATGTTCTTGGTCATCCAAGAAATCTCTGGAGTAAGACTTTTCGATCTACACGCGTAACTGAAGATCAGTTTTCCGGTTTCAAATATGGTACATGCTCTCTGTAGTACGAAGAACAGACTGTGTTCACAGCATATGATCTTGGTCATCAATAAATCCCTGAGTAAAGGCTTTTCGATCTTCACGCGTAACTGAAGATCAGTTTTCCAGTTTCAAATATGGTACATGCTCTCTGTAGTACGAAGAACAGACTGTGTTCACAGCATATGATCTTGGTCATCCAATAAATCCCTGGGTAAAAGGCCTTTTGATCTACAAGCGTAACTGCTGAAGATCAATTTTGCGGTTTCAAATATGGTACATGCTCTCTGTAGTACAAAAGAACAGAATGCGTTCACAGCATGTTCATGGTCATCCAAAAATCCCTGGAGTAAGGCCTTTTGATCTACACGCGTAACTAAAGATCAATTTTCCGGTTTCAAATATGGTACATGCTCTCTGTAGTACAGAGAACAGAATGCGTTCACAGCATATGTTCATCGTCATCCAAGAAATCTCTAGAGTAAGGCCTTTCGATCTACACGCGTAACTGAAGATCAGTTTTCCGGTTTCAAATATGGTACATGCTCTCTGTAGTACAAAGAACAGAATGCGTTCACTGTATATGTTCTTAGTCATCCAATAAATGTTTGGAGTAAGGCCTTTCGATCTACACGCGTAATTAAGGATTAGTTTTCCGGTTCCAAATATGGTACATGCTCTCTGTAGTCCAAAGAACATAATGTGTTCTAAGGCAAATGTTCTTGGTCACCCAAGAAATCCCTGGAGTAAGGCCTTTCGATCTACACGCGTAACTGAAGATCAATTTTTCGGTTTCAAATATGGTACATACTCTCTGTAGTACAAAGAACAGAATGCGTTCACAGCATATCATCCAAGGAATCCCTGGGTAGGCCTTTTGATCTACACACGTAACTAAAAGATTAGTTTTCCGGTTTCATGTATGGTACATGCTTTCTGTAGTACAAAGAACAGAATGTGTTCACAGCACATGTTCTTGGTCATCCAAGAAATTCCTAGAGTACGGGCGTTCGATCTAAACGCGGAACTAAAGATCAATTTTCCGGTTTCTAATATGGTACATGCTCTCTTCATAATAGGTACATTACATATTCAGAACAGGCCTTTGGATCGTTGGTTACGCGTGTCGACCTGAAGGCCTTCACTTCCGGCATTTCTTGGATAACCGTGAAGATCTGCCATACGCAGGTTCTATCATATGTACCACAATGGGTACATTACATTTACAAAACAGGCCTGTAGATCATTGGTTATGCCTGTAGACCTGATGGCCTTCACTTCAGGGATTTCTTGGATAACCGTGAAGATCTTCCATACTGCCTCGGGCTGAAAGTCTCTTTAATAAAGAAACAAAAATAAAATCTTCCATACGCATATTATATCATATGTATCACAACGGGTACATTACATTTAAAAAACAGGCCTGTAGATCATTGGCTATGCCTGTAGACCTGATGACCTTCACTTCAGGAATGTCTTGGATAACCGTGAAGATCTTCCATATGCAGATTCTATCACATGTACCACAACGGGTACATTACATTTATAAAACAGGCCTGTAGATCATTGGTTACGCGTGTAGATCTGAAGGCCTTCACTTCGAGGGATTTCTTGGATAACCATGAACATGCTCCATACACATATTCTATTCTATGTTTCTGTACACATATCATATTCAGAACGCCAATATTAATTGATTTTTGGAAAAATACTTTAAAGCTCTTTTAGTCGAGTCAAGTACGAGACACTGAAGACGACCACACAGTTGTGGTCAAATATACGTATCTGCAAAGATATTGAAAATAATTGGTGGAATTAAATGGAAGTACTTAACTCGTCGTAGACAGTTAAATTTTTGTTATTTTATTCAACACGGTATGATACCGCATAAAAACTTATTTGGTGTACTTGTAGAAATCACTTCAATACCAACAGATTTATTTGACAGCAATCCAACGAATTTTAGACTGGACGAATGAAAATTCTCATGGACGTAAACAGATTTTCATAAGACAAATTTAAAAATTTTGAAGGGTGTTTTGTTTGCCGATTATCAATAAACTATGATTTGTTCAATGCGCTAATAGTACAACGAAAACTAGGAACTCTAAAATACGTGTTACATACAACTTTGTTAGAGTAAGTAGTTGGGATAGCGTATAAATTAGATTTGAAAACCAGGCATTACCAACTACGACGGGAATTAGCTCACTACCCTACATGCGCATGAGCCACGGAACATGAAATAGATATTTTATTGTTTTCTCGAAGACTAAAACACGCACTACGCTTACTTGCTCGATGGCTGGACAAGGGAAAAAACTTTCACTTTTTTTCCAAGTTCGTTTATTAGGCGTGTATAACACTTTACGGCGCCATGTTTCTTTGAGATATATACAATCAATGTCATTTTTATTATTAGTAACAGAGGGAAACTTTCACTTTCTGATTTTACTATTTACTCATCCGCACAAAGCAAAACTAAATTTCGACAACCGGCCGATCCTAAGCCCTTTCAACTATTTTCTCTATTTTGAAGTGGTTCTTCTTCTTCAATGACTCTACATTCCAATTGGAACTTGGCCTGTTTTTCTATGCCCATTATTGCATGAGTATGTATCTTATGTGGCAAGTACGATAGATACACTATACCCAGCGAGTCGAGAATGTTTCTCACCCGAAAACATCCTAGACCGGAGTACAACTCACACTGATTTGGTTGCAGGAACTCAAATGTGACCATTTTTTTTATATGAGTTACTATAACCACTCTACAACATGTGTGTTATTTGGGATCGAACTCGCCATCTCCGGATTGGCACTCCTATGCCTTTGCTCGCAATGCTTTTTGAGACCTTATCTTAGTGGTAATGTGATAAATACGGTCCAGCCACCTAATGCAATTGCGGATCAATCGCACTCATTCATATTCATTCTATTTTCTGAAGCACGTGCTTTCTGTTGTAGCCCACAGTATCGAAATGTGTTTGTTTACCGGCCGATGATTACTACAACGATAGTGATGAACTTTATTCTTAATTTAAAAATCACTTTAATAAAGAAATAAAAAAAAAAACAATGACTCAAATTGATAGCGACTCAAATAGGCTACTGCATCTAAGGGTGCGGCTTTGTCCCGCATACTCAAAGGACAATATGTGACGGATCGCACCTGTAGGCAGTGGATAATTTTGCATATTTCATAAACATTCTATCTATCTCAAATAAAAAGAAAATGCAACATTCCTCTTTTAGTAATTCCGACGGTAATGTTCCAGGCGTTCCAACGGGAATGTTCCAGCGATTCAGTCGGAAATCATTCATGACTTCCAACGCAAATGTTTCAGGGATTTCGTACAGAATGTTTCAGGAATGTAGAAGCAAATCTTAGACGGATTTCAAAGCAATCTGTCGAGGGATACCGAAGAAAATCGTCGGGAGGGACTTCGAATTAATCCTCCAGGGATGTTCAAGCAAATCGTTGAGGGATTTCGAAGCAAATCGTCGAATGATTCCTAAGCAATTCGTCAAGGATTTCCGAAGAAAATCGTCGAGGGAGTCCGAACTCCGAATTAAATCTTCGGTGAATTCCGAATCAAACCGTTGATGTATTCCTAAGCGAATCGTCGAATGATTCCGAAGCAATTTGTCGAGGGATTCCGAAGCAAATCGTCGAAGGATTCTGAAACAAACCATCGAGGAATTCTGAAGCATATCTCCGAACGGTTCCGGAACAAATCATCGAACGATTCTGAAGGAATTCCGAAGCAAATCAATAAGAGATTCTGCAGCAAATCCTCCATGGATTATGAAGGGTATCTCGTGGTATCCCCAAAATTATTTCTGATACGACTCAAATTCATAACACATTTTTTCAATTTTCAATTGAATTGGACAATGCATTGTTCATTGAAAGCTACTAAATTGCATTCGCTTCAAAATTTCTTTCTGACGTTCATTCAACCATTTCAACTTACATCGTGTTCTTTTGTCGTTATTATTTCAGTAAAACTGACTTGAAATTTGAGCTTGTTCGATGAGTTTGAAGTAGCTCAGGTTTTTGTCTCAACCTTTTAAAAATAATAATAAATCATTCGTCGGTCTAAACTTAAATTCTCAAATCTCATTTGAGATACAAATCAATCCTAAACCAAATCCAATCGAACTCAAGTACAGAGAATCGTTCAATCGTTCGACTCGCGATTTGTTTTATTGCACGATATTTACATGTTCTTCTTTGCTGAATTCATTGAATTGGCTTTTTTGTAAAACAATACATATTTAAACCACGCCTTTTGGAGTGAAACGTAGTTGATCTTCGTTTGAAAAAAAAAAAATCTGGGTTAGTTAGAAGAATGCTAAGTAAAAATATATATTTCCATTCAAAAGTTAGAAAAGCGAATTGTGTAATCAATAGGAAAAGGTTTGAGAAAAAATTAAGGTTTTGCTTTAAGCACGTTTTTGAATATGAACAAGATTTCATTTTTTTTGTCGCATTTATTTAAAACATGTCCGATCATTTTGCCGTAATATTATAAAACTGTTCCAACCTGGTAATTAAAGTGACACCGGTTTAGCATATTTGGCTTATCCGCCATTACCGATGGAACGAAGTATCAAGACAAAGAATCAAGTTCACGTTCAGCTCATAAAAAGAACAACCTCAAAACCATTTGAATTCCATCTACCACCGGTACCCAATTGATACTGCCTCGTTCAAGGTAACAGTAACAATTAAAGCAATTAAAGTCAGCAATTGCTGTGTGTGCGCAACGATGCACTTGATGCGGTAGATGCATCTCGCCGTTTCTATTTTCCTTTGCCCGTTTTATCCTCTCTATTGACATCCCGCAGCATTTTGCGATTATTACGAAAGTGCAGTATCTTATCTAAAATTGTCCCAGCTGGAGAGATGGTTATGCAATTTGGAGTCGTTAATAATTGCTCTATTGGAAGTTCAGTCAAAATGATTAGAGGTGGATTTTCATGCATTTAACATGACCGTGAGCCAAATTAAAGCACTGCAGTAAAACATCTAGGTACTCTGCTTGGGAAATTCAAACTTATTTCGAAAGAATGTTCTCTATAACTTTTAATATGATTCATGTCTTTTGCTTCTATGGCTCTTCATTCCAACTGGAACTTAGCCCAGCTTTTTCAACAACATCCTCAGCCGGACCGAGAATCTGAATTCGTCATCTCCTATACGCAGTAACCTTCCCGAAGTAATCAAGCGTCAATGGGCGTGTGGTCTACATACCGGCCTCCCAACCCCGACGTCTATATGGTTTCAGACAGTCTGCCGCACTTCACTTTTTTAAATGAAAATTATCATTCATAAGGCAACATTTTTGAAATTCATACCGATTCCTTGTGGCAAATTTTCATAAGAGCGTTTGATTGAAAATCATACGTCCATTTTCTTCATAGTGACGTCTTTGCTCGCAAGGCTTATTGGAGACCCGTATATAATTTATGTAACAAACACAAATATATAATACTAGTTTATTTGTGGACGCAATAGCGCCCGTGGCAAGTGTTTTTTTCAATTTTTAAGGATGGTAGATTCTTTTCTGCATTTTAAAAAAAATCAACGTCAATTGTTGTCTGTAATTTTTTCATCAAATGCTGTGTCTGGTTTGTCTATAGTAGTTGTCACTGGTTTTGTTTCTGCAACTGATAGTAAAAAGAATTGAAGTGTCAAATATTTATTTTTTGTGAATTTCCCCACGTGCTGCGTCTGGTTGGCTAGTCACCGGACATACGAACAAACAGAACTGGGCTATTATATATATGATATCGTAGTTTTGGTTTGTCACAATTTAACTAGTGATTTTTAAATTTGTTCTTCAATTTGGTAGCAAAAGTTGATGATACGTGAAAAAAAAAATCTTTTAGGAAAGTTTTAAAAACAAAACCAACTAGATCAACTTCGACAGAGATCTGTAATGCAGTGCATTTGTCATCTGAGCAGCCAAAAGATTAAAATGTTATTGTGAACTGTAAACATTTTTTCTAACGATTTATTAAAGGTCTCTCGGCCAGAATCCAAGTTTCAAAGTGCTCGCGTTTTCAGGGGCACACCACCTCGATACAGGCGGCAGGACAACTGTCATTTTGTTGTTTCATCTTTGCTGCGTCGCAGCATGCGAAAAAATCAAGAAATGACAGTTATGCGATAACTTCCGTATCGAAGGTATGGTGAGTAAAAAACTGGCTGAAGCACTAAACAGATATCCGGGAAATATTCTCTTCATCTAAGAGTTGTAAATATTTTTCGGCGTATTCATTATAGGTAGCAATTTCAATGGAATCGAGGTGCCATTATAAACATATATATATGAATATTTACCCGAAACACGACAGTAAAACTATTCACATTTTATGGGCTATATTGTGCAAAGTGCACTTCCCTTCGCTTACGCTTGCTCCAGCAATGGAACTCAGAAACATGACCGATTGGTGCAATTTGGTGGAATGGGTGCTTTGTGAATATATCACGCAAGAGCACCGCAGTACCAAGAGCAGTGCCGGAAAAAACGACTGAAAAAAAAACGCGAAAACAATAAAAAATGCCAAGGAAGCAGCTCGACGAGAGAATTTTCACATCATTAATTCCATTTCTAATTAGAATATTTCCTCTATGCTGGATGGTCTTCAGGCTATGGCTTGGAAATTTTCTCACAACGGATATATGCGACGACATTGTTTCTTCAGGGGAGCAGAGTTACCTATCTAGCCACGCACAGTTTGGTCGAGGGGTCCGTTAAATTATTGAGCAATTCCAGCATAACTTCACAAAAAGTCGTAAGATTTTTATTAAAGTCCCTCTACTCTAACATACTTTAAAAATGGGAGAGATATCTACTTAACACTTGCAACCAGAATTGAAGTTTGTTGAACCATGGTACGAAATGCAGGACGTGAAATATAAAAGCTATGTTCTGCCCTAGTCGAAAGGGAAATAAACAAAGATAATCTCCCTTTGAGACTCACGCCGTTCTCAGAATGATACCAGATTTTCTGTGTGGTGTCAGAACAGTTCTGTCAAGTCAGCATTTGCTCGTTTTTCCATTGCCGTAGTCGCCCGATTCTCATGTGGTTGCTTGCGTTAAAAATAATGACCAAGCTGTCTTTTAATTTTCTTAAATGGAATAAGGAGACAGCTTATTGGCGACATATTTATGTCGTCACCTTGACTATGCTACGCTGCTAGTAATCGCTTTTACTGATCAGAAATGAGTGCTGCTTTTTTTGTGGTACAGGGTGGAGCGTAGCCGAAAATGGCTGATAACAGAGGATTTTCTAAGCGCCTTGGAAAAAAATGGTATATGCTATAAAAGAACTTGATGTGAGATATTATGAGTTGCGAATGAGTATATATTTACCAGTGAAACTTTTCGAGATCCTGAATCTTTATATCAAGAAAGGCGATAGTATTTGGTCTTCCTAAATAGGTAAATATATATAGTATTTATGTGGTTATTGTTACATAGTTCAGCGACACCTCATAAAACGTAATGTTAATTAAAATGATTACACTGGTTGTCGCTTTTACACGGTTTTATTTGGCTATTTCACCTGGCTGTAGGATTCATTAAATCATTGAGTTTGACAAAATCCTTCTGCGTAAAAAAGCGACCCTAGTCCTATATTCATATTCAATATACAGCTTCTTATAATTTAGTTTAGATTTTCTAATCATATTAATTACGAGGCTTTTTTTGTAAGGAAGCTGAGATGTGCGACCAAAAGCAAGACTATACTGTATATAAGCTTAGATTTGATTTTCTCCCTGGTCTAGGAAAATTTTCAGGTAGGAGATATTTTTGTCTCTCTGGACATAGAAGTATCATTGTAATTGCATCAAAGCAGATAAATAAGATTGTATTGTTATAATTCTGTTTTGATTATTGTCAAAAACGATTTTTTCTTCAATATATTCGTATTCCATAGAAATAGCAAATATAAATCACAATAGTTTATCGTACGTTTATCGATGCAAGCGCTTTTCGTAGTACTATTTTGATAATTTTGCTCCCACAAGCTCGTACGGCGAATTCCCACCCCAGAGCTTTGGTTTACTAGAAAGCAGTACCGGATTTGTCGTATATCGAGAAACGAGACAGTGATCAAGCCGTGTGCTTGACAGAGAGCAACAACAACAATATCGATTGATTATATTTTTTCCTGCATGCGTATCCTGAGTGGTCTTTTTGCTCCTGCCAGAAGTCTAGAAACGAGCAAAACCGGGAGAGGTTCCTTTTTCGATGGTGTGCTTTTGTTTTTTAGTCGGCGCGAGGAGACTGAAAAGCACACACCGATTCTGCCAGATTTTCAGGTCGCATCGTCATACATAACAGGGTTTATGGGCCGTGGAAAAAGCTTTACTCCAGATTTTTTACATTTGTTTCCGTTTCTCAGTCTTTTCTGAAGTGTGGTGTAATTGGGGATTAAGGATTATTGCTTGTATTGCCCATACCACCGGGATATCGAAATCCCGGGCAGAGCATCCTTGATATCTTGAAGGTTCATGGTGCTCACTTCAATATGCATTAGTGAATATTACCATTTTCTACCTCGGCAAACAGCATGGATTCGGCGTGAGCTCTGGTACAATATTTATGTCCCACATTTGTGTAACAAGGCTATAAAAGAAAGATAGGAATTCAGTTACACACTTCTGCTTAAATGATGATTCCATCGAGATCGTTGCATATTTCTGTTGAACTGTTCGCTTAAATTGGATGCAAAGATCGAAGGTGTAAAATTATCATTATGGGATGCAAGGAGACGGATATGCCATTTTAGTTTAATTTTGCAATTCAAATCGATATGTGGATAGACGATTCATGGGTCAAAGATCTCGCGCTAATAAACACAATAGCACTGTAATGATCAGTTTCTTATCTGATGTATTCAACTTTTATCAATCTGGCAGCGTTTTTGTGAAGCTTGTCCCCCAGATTTAATGTGATGATAGATATTAGTTGCTTCACTTTCGAAAATAAACAATCACGGTTTGTAACTTTTGGAGTTCCAGCTGAGCTATGTACGAAAAATAAAATTGAAGAAGAGAATTTATCACATACAATGATTACGCCCTATATGCCAATTATAAGCGCGAGAAGAAGTAATGTAACACAGGGTTTTTTCTCAACAACTCGTTTCTCGCTTGCAAATTTTTAATTAAAATCGTAATAGGTCCAAGATTGTTTTTCTAGGGAAGTTTTTAATCAATTATGAACAATTAGTTCGTATCAGGTAAATATTTGTATATGGTATATGAGATATGGTACCCGACAAGTAGTGCCATAACAAAATTATAGCACAATTATATCAATATACCAAATAACAATATAAGCCGTAATTTTGTTATATATTCTTAGTTCGGATGAAGAAAGAAATATTTCCTTGATCGTCATAACAGAAATTATAACAAAATGATACCACCATAATTAATACGAATAACAATAACTCGTATTACAAGCAATGATAACTTTGTTCTTTTTCATAACATTATTTGTAATAATTTCAATTATTTTCATCACTTTTCATACAGCACATCGACAGAAAAATATATATAAAATACTTTTAGTGGAATATATTCAACCGTCTACAAGACGAATTAAAGTACTATCATTTAATTCCACCACCAGTTAATTTTCCGTTATCTTTTTGCAGGTAAATACGTGTATTCCAGAAAGTACGAAAATACGAAAAATACGAAATACGTGGTCCCGAAAATACGTATCACTTGCGAAGATAGCGAAAATTAGCTGGTGGAATTCAATGGACAGTGCTAATTCGTCTTAATTTAGATTCAACTTATCGAGGATTATATTTTTTGTTCTAATTGAAGGCTTGTTTAGTCACGTTTTGTTGTTAAAATTAGTAAAAATTTTTGTTACTTTTTTGTTATTTTAATTACTAATGTTTTTTATAACAATCCTCTGTTACATAAAAAAGCTGCAACAGACCTAACAAGTTCTGATATGAATCTATTACCATTTACTGGTCCGGTGGTGGCATTAAGCTTGCGATCTGCATTATTCAATTCCTTTCCCTTTATCTTGTCATCTCCTATCTCCCTCTCTGGCTGGCTGATAGCCTAAAAGGAATATTTGATTACCGATTGGTCAAATTTTGGGTCATTTGGCCGAAAAAGGTCGTTCGACTGAAAGGAAAAAGATCATTTTATTGAAAGAAGTATATTTGGCCGAAAAGGTTCATTTTGGCCCTAAAGGATCATTTGGCCCTAAGGGTTATTTGGCCGAAAGGATCCGTTTGGTCGAAGGAAAAGTCGTTTTGGTTGAAAGGTCATTTATTGCCAAATAGGACCGTTTGTGCCAATAGAGTCATTTACAAGAAAGAGTGAGAAACTAGGAATGAGAAGAGGGGCGTCGCTTCTCGCTCTTCTATATTTCTCATCTCACTGTAACGAAAGAGTGAGTAGGGCGAAGTGGCTGGTGGGACGTCTCACTTCTCACTTTTGGCAGTTGAGAAGTGAGATGAGCAGGAGAAGAAGTGAGATGGGCAGAGAGCAAGTAAGACGTCTAACTTCTCACTCGTCATTTCTCACTTCTGACTATTAAAGTGAGTCAGTGCGAAGTGGAACATTTTTCTGATGAGAAAAGAAGTAAGACGTCACACTCGCGCCATACTCATTTCTCACTTCTCAATGCTTGAAAAGTGAGTAGTGGGCTGAATTAGTGGAACATTTTTACAGTGAGAAGTAATGAAAATGAAGAGTGAGAAGTGAGACGATCTCACTTCTTACTCATAATTTCTTACTGGCTTTTTGACTGCCTATCTTGCAATGCTTGAAATGTCTTCATTCAGCCGAATTTCCCTATTCGGCCAAATGACACTTTCTGGTTCTAATGGCGCACCGGCTTTTCAAATAATGGCCATTTCGGTTAATAATGGCTCTTTCAGCCAAATGACCATTTCAGGTCAAACGAACGCTGTTCGGCCAAATGACCCTTTTCGGACAAAGGGGCCTTTCAGCCGGCTTTCAAAATGACAACGCACAACTGTGTTTCACTACTAGACATTTGTTCACTGTATGTTGCAACTATTCAGGAGAAGAGACAATCTTTTGCGTATGTGCCATCAAATATAACTCTCTTTGCCCAAATCTAAAAAGCTGCAAGAGAATTGGAGCCTATAAAACATCAACTTCGATTGCAATGCAGAATTACAATAATGTTGGCAAATACTACAGCGGAAAAAATAAAATAAAAATATAAACTGGATTCGATTAACTGGATCTTGTGATTGATAGTCAACTTCACTCTACCACAACAGCATCATTCAACACTTCCAGAAGGGACTGCATGTTGACTCGCCACTAAAAACCATACCCGATCATGAAGTTTTGTACTCAGGTTTTCTGTTGCCTTGCTTGCACCATCACCCAGGAAAAATGTGAGTTGTTAAAGCGTTTGAACCATGCTAAATTAAACATGAAGACACACTCAGCTTCTCTGCAACCTAATTGGCACAAACAAATAAATTTCGGAAGACGCATTGAGAGTTACATGGTAAAAATATGCAACTTGATGATTTTGTTTCGTGTTTGCAACATAAAGAATTACGAAGTATTCTTTGGTTGTTTGTTTTCCAAATGTCAAACACGTACTGCATTGCAATATTAATGAAACATTGATCCTAGCTCGAACGTTCTTGACATCTTGCTGCAACTTTTTCGTGCTTTAATGTTTTTTCAATGCCTTTAATGAAACTGAATAGAAACAAAGGTTGCTTCTTGGAAGATGTGTTGCGTGTGCTACTTGGGATTGACCACTTTTTGGTTAAATCAGAGCATTTCAGCCAAATGACCCGCTTTTGAGTCAAACTGACCCTTACGGACCAAAATGACCGCTTTCAGCCGAATTAAACCTTCAGCCTAATGACCCTTTCGGCCAAATGACCCTTTCGGCCAAACATTGTCCAGTTCTGCAAACGGCCGGATTCAATGGTGACCAGTTCGGCCAAACGACCATTTCGGCCAAACGACCATTCTCAGCCAAACGACCATTTCCGGCCAAACCGACCTATCGTAGCCAAATGACTATTCGGCCCTAATATGGTACTGTACGCAACAAATGGTATATTCGGTAAACAACATATTCAGCCCTAGTGGCATTTCGGCCAATAGCAGCCTTCACCTTGTTGAATCCTATCCCATAATCGATTGGCCTGTGCCGCGGCCACCCAATCACATAACGGTTTTTTCCGCTGGCTCTTGGATCAATTTCTTTTGTATGGTTGAGTTTAGAGATCCAAGACATGGTCTTGCGTCCGAAGAAAATTCTAAGTTTAATGGTGGGTCTGTAATGTCTATGTGCACCTGTAGGAATCCGATTGTGTGGATATACGTCGCCGCCATGGCCGCTTCTGATACCATTTATGCTTGACAATATTTTCCATCTTTTTGTTTGACTGACACGTGCCATACGACCAATGCACAACCAGCTTGCATCCATCGTGTCGACGTTAAGCATTAGCTTGACCAACTTAGATCTCCTTCCAGCTCTAATTGATACAATTAGTACCTATTAAATAAAGCCGCATCAACAACTTCATCCTTATGCTTCAATTCCGCATCTGCTCGATTCGGCCTCGGCCAGTGAACAGAATATAATTTCCAGCTTGAGAAAGGTTTTCTTGACCGAAAACAAATTACCCCTCAACTCTGGAATGATTTTACGTCCTTCATACGAAATTCACATTCTTATTATTTGACAATCCCTGTCAGCTACTCCGGAAGACGATTTGCCGATCAAAAGATGCACCTTATTGTAGGCAACTTTGAACACAAAAACCAGATTCTTCCAGATTTTTGCGATGACTTAATTTTTCTTTATTAACTTAAGGTGGTCACTACATCCTGCGTCCACCTACAAAACAAAGATGCTTCTGCTCTCTTGGTGCCGCCTTCGCTTCGGATCTTCCCATTGAAAGCAACTTCTTTTCGATTTTTCAACAGCAGAATGAGCATTTTGCATCCGATTTGTTCCATGGGCAGAAGTCATGTATTTATTCCCCTGACTTCTAACTTCTAATAAGCTGTCTGGTAATGTTAGAAATAGCTGTGAAACTAAGTCATTTTCTTCCAGCTGGCACCTGCAGACTTCCCTTGCTGGACTATGTCATCAAACACTACAAAATAAGCTGCATAGATGTTCCTCCTTCATTCCTGGAAACTTGCAAGCTGCTTTCTCAAAAGAGGTTTTATGTGGTCACAGAACGTTTCGCGAATGTATCTTCTAGGGCCTACCACGATGCTCCAAGCTGATTTCTTTCTCACGGTCTACTTATAAACATTCGTCCGGAATAGATCTCACCGATAACGCTTCCTTTCTTGTCGTTACTTTATACCATTTTAGCCTAGCTCCATCAGTGTAACAGCCGAGAATTCTTTCTTCAAGCGGACGAATCCTCCCTTGCATCCAGATAAAGCATAGAAGCTCGGAACTATATCCTTCTTTCATTGACAGGGCCCATAACGCCTAAAAGGAGGTTCCAGTATGGATCGACAAAGAATGGTTGACAGATGATTTTCAACAGAGCAACGTAACGAGCTTTGTGAAGGCTTTATTGAAACCTGTTTTAAAAACAGCTGGTTAGCTTGGAGAGCTTGTCATGATCAATAACGTCTCTGTTTCGCCCGATTCCTAAGTACAGGCCTGAGATTGAATCCACGACTTCCTTCGATTTTCAGGCGAAATTGCTTGAGTCACACTAGACCTCTGAGCTCATACCCCAGAAGGTTGTCATTTCGGCCACGAAATGTCAGTTGGTCGAATAGTTCATATATATCATAAAGTTTTTTCCCGAAAGAAAGAAAGAAGCAATTTGACCGAAAAAAGGGCGGTAGACGTCCCACATTTCGGATCTCAATTCACTCTTCTCCCTTGTGGGCACACACGGTTTCCAGGACTTGGCTGTGGATAGGATATTCTTCCGAAGATTACTTAATTATCTCAATCGGCCGAAAAGAGGTGTGGCAGAAGCAAACTATATGACTTTTGCCCCCAGTCGTCATACGGCCGGAAATTGTGCTTTAACATGTACTGAATCACTTGGCCAGAAAATTTCGCTGTGGCCGAACAAGTCATATGACCGGATCAGTGGCATGTGAGGAAATTGGTCTGGTGGGGAGGGGGGGGTTGTGGTGTTGGTTTCTGAACATTTTTCCGGAAACAAATTTTTTTTCAAAAAACTGTCTCTGCCAGGAAAACGACATTCTCGGCTGCGTATATGAACCATTTGGCCAACTGGCCTTCTCTCTCGCATTTTTGACCAAATAACCTATACGGAGGAAATGATATATTCGATCTCGTTAGGTAAGTCATCCATCATCAACATTTTCGGTCAAGAAT
Organism: Armigeres subalbatus; assembly: GCF_024139115.2. Taxonomy (NCBI): domain Eukaryota; kingdom Metazoa; phylum Arthropoda; class Insecta; order Diptera; family Culicidae; genus Armigeres; species Armigeres subalbatus. The sequence continues at coordinate 43,770 of NW_026943391.1, read as the reverse complement.
GATCTATTCATCAATCCTCGCACTATATCAAATGAAGCTGGTTCAATTGAATGGCTACTTTAGCCAAATATCTTATTGTAGCCCCCAGGAACCAGAAGTTTTGATATGTCACATACAATGTTTTTCCTCAATCAAAAAGCTGTTTCTTCTGGCGGACGTCGGAGCTGATGTCAAGCCAATTACACAAGTTGGGAATATAAAAAAGAAAAAAGATAAACTGACGAACGACGATACATTAACAGTTTTTTTTCATTTATACTCCTTACATCCATAATGATTGGAGATCAATGTTGGCATTTTAATCAAATATTTCTCTCTATCGTCGTTCCTGCAAGAAGCCAGGATTATTATCCATGTAAATCTGCCTTCGTTAAATTAAGAAGATTTCTTTTACCTAATCCTGTTAATAAAGAAAATGGTAATTCAAACATTTTTTGTACCTCGAGGTGATAACGAAGAAAGAAGAACCTTTGGGATAGCTGGTTACAGCAAAAGCCATACATTGATGAAAATTGTAATTATTTGGTTGATATTGAAGGGATCAATGGCAGTGAAATTTTTCCCCCCTCGAAGGTGCTCCCCGAATTGGCATATCTCCGGAGTGGCATATCCATGTCTTCTTCTTCCAGGATAATGAAGACCCCCAACTCAACGGAATGTAACTTCCAACAATGGAGCGAACATCGATCGATACTCGTTTCTACCTTTCTGGCTGATTTAAACTAGTATGCACGCATACGCAGGCTTTTACGAACCTTGTATGGCCAATCCGTTAGCGAAAGCTTGTATCGATATCGCGTGTCAGTACAGGAAACAGAGGGGATGGAAAGCACACATACCTACCGAAGCGGCAGAACGGCATGTGTCAGCGCCCAAGGTTGTATGAGGTCCATCCATGGTGGCAGGCTAAGCATAAGACTAAAAGTTAAGAGCTTTGAGCCTTAACTGCTCGCTGAATCGGAATTGTAACCTCTTACAGAGTTTCCAACCTATATTTTGATTGGTTGCAGAGATAGTTTTGCAAGATTATTTCAGACATTCCGGTCGTTAAATGTAAAATATCATGCCAGAAAAGTTTCAATTATATAAAAAAAAACAACGATTAGTTTTAAATTTGATCTGCCCCTAATTTCCAACAAACTTTTGAAACGGTGGCTACCCATTCAAATGACTCAACCAGCCCCTGCCCACTGCGAAGTTAATGTTTGCCACCAACGATACTCTCTACGAACGTAGCGCGTAAAACCCGAACAGAGATAAAGTGCACATTGGGTGGATGGT